>NC_086455.1:146373929-146376429 GCF_028390025.1 Pseudophryne corroboree | reverse complement strand
ATCTGTGCAAAAAAAAATAGATTTATCTAATATCTATGCAAAAAGCTATCTATCTATCTATCTATCTATCTATCTATCTATCTATCTATCTATCTATCTATCTATCTATCTATCTATCTATCGTGTAAGCACAGAGGCCTGCAGTATGTACATCTCACCTTGCTACATGAAACACTGCATCAGATCCCTCTGCCTGCCTGTGAAACCAGGGTAACCCCCTTGCTAATATGGATCGGTTTATTTATTGTATCTCCATTGGGGTTAGCAGTGAACCAGCACACACACAGTACATACATGGCAATCGCCCACTGTCACGGCACTTCGTCATTAATTGCAAATCAGAGAAAAGTCCTGCTGGAGATGAATAATGGCTAATGAGTACACAAACAAGGGAATGCATGGCAGTGTTGCATCTACACACAAAGGCTTCACCAGTGACACATTCTGCAGATGATTTTGGCGTCTAGAAATAATCAAGGCCACTAGCGTGTATCATGCATACATAACATTAATCATCCTACATACATTGGCGAAATAATCAAAGGCGAGATGGGTAAATCTATCTCATGAATTTATAATAATAATCATTCGGAAAAGCTTCTCCCCCCCCACCCCACCCCCCCAGTCTAATCATTGGTGAGGGAGCTGCAGAATAGCACTTCACCATGCCACAAATTCCTCTGCAATGCGGTGCAGGGCCCCTGGCCAAAGAAAGGGTTAACGCTAGCGTAAAATGAGAATAAGAAGTTAAAAAAAAAAATGTAGCGTTCCATGGCCTCCTGATCGCCGACAGATTATATTTACATAGAGAGCCTGGTCCGATCGCAGCTAGAACCTTTGGAAACATGAACCTGGAGCAGCCTCTCAACCAGAAGGACAATTGTTCCAAAGAAAATAATAATAATAAAAAAATAATAATCATACAAAAATAACAGCATACATCTGAAATGATCGCTCGGTGCTAAAATGTTACATTGTATCAACGAAATCACTACAACAGCTCAGAAATACTCAGTCTCTGCTTGTAAAAAGTAGTCCCTTGATTCTTCCACTTTCTTCCCTCCACGGTTATTTTCTCCCTAAAAAAGAAAAGTATAAACAAACTTTAATCAATAAGAGAAAATATTGACGTATAAAACTAAGATGGTCCAATACAGTGGGTTGAAAGCAATGGCAGATATTTGGTAGGAGAAAGGGAGGGGGATCACGTTTGGGAAAAAAAAAAAAAAGAGGGGGGGAGGGGAAGGAGGTAAAGAGCTTCCCTCCCAGATCACTCCGCAAGCTGGAGAACTTGGGAGGAAGAAGATGGGAGGGGGGAGGGAGGGAAGAATATCTGGGTGGAACTTTAGGTAAACTCTTAGATTTCATTGGATGGGTGCACACGAAACGTCCCTGCAGCCTGAGCTCCCTCATTGGTCCCAGTACCCAAAGGTTAAACCTAATTCTTCCTTTTTTCTTTTTTTCTTTTTTTTTCCAGGCTGGTGTCTCTGGGTCTGGAATTAATTGTAGCTATAGCTGTCTACTCTAGTTGCTGAGAGGGGAGGTTGTTGTGTTTATTTTGAAGGGACATGAAGTAGTTGATTCATTTTCTCCCCTGGCATCTTGATTATATTTATATATGTATATATATTTATACCCCTATAATTAACACCAATATTATGTGCGTTTTGTTTTTTGCTACATGACTTACAAGTGTTTTGGAGACATTGGTGCGACAGAGCCTTCAGCGCTGCTGCTGCTGCTGCCACTACTACTACTGCCTCTTCTGCTGCAACTTCTCTTGAGTGTCCTGCTCCCACCTTTGTGATATGTTGGACATGGGAGAGAGGAAGGAAGTGAAAATGATCCCCAAGTCCTCCTTCAGCATCAACAGCCTGGTGCCTGAAGCGGTCCAAAATGACAACCACCCTCAGCCACACCACCAGCACCACCACCACCACCAGCACCATCAGCAGCAGCTCTCCCAGCAAGCGCACCACCTTCAGGCGCACCACAGACCGGTGCAGGAAGACAACGAGCTGGACAAGAGCCTCCTGGAGGTCAAGACTGAGAGTTTGCCCCCTGGCAAGGTGGACTCTGCCTCTTCCGAGCTAGCAGGGGGTGAGGACAAGGAGAAACCCGAGGAGAAGAAGGCTGACGGTGGTGGCAAAGATGGGGAGAATGGCAAGGAAGGGGAGAAGAAGAATGGAAAGTATGAGAAGCCACCGTTCTCCTACAATGCCCTCATCATGATGGCCATCCGTCAGAGTCCAGAGAAGCGTCTGACCCTCAATGGCATCTACGAGTTCATCATGAAGAATTTTCCATACTACAGGGAGAACAAGCAGGGCTGGCAGAACTCCATCAGGCATAACCTCAGCCTGAACAAGTGCTTTGTCAAAGTCCCTCGCCACTATGATGACCCTGGCAAAGGAAACTACTGGATGTTGGACCCTAGCAGCGACGATGTGTTCATTGGCGGGACCACTGGTAAGCTCCGCAGGAGATCTACAACGTCCAG
>NC_086455.1:146116429-146368929 GCF_028390025.1 Pseudophryne corroboree | reverse complement strand
AACTCTGAGGAAGAACTCCTGCATACAGTATATGGGGCCTTTTATTGGCAAGGGGCAATGGCCCAGACACTTAGTAGATGGCAGAAAATAAGTAACTGGCTTCGTGTTGAGTTAAATGTCTAAGTTGGTATGTATATGTGTAGTGATTTGGCATTGTCAATGGAATAATTCCCACGAAGCGATAGATAGATAGATAGATAGATAGATAGATAGATAGATAGATAGATAGATAGATAGATAGATAGATAGATAACAATCTACACTGTTCAGAAATAAATTGGGTTCAATTTCTGCTTTTATAATGATTTATTTTATATTCATGTGTCTGTGTATTACAGTAGCCTTAATGTGTTTTTTTTTTCCTTTGTATGAAATTATTTAACTGAAATATTAGGTATATAAATAATGAGATATTGGCATTCGTTCTGACACAATTACCAATTATCACACGTCTATAGTACACAGCGATAAGATTTAAATTTATAACGCTGTCGGTCATGGATATTATCTCTTCTTCTTCTTCTTCTTCTTCTTCTTCTTCTTCTTCTACTTATTATTATTATTATTATTATTATTATTATTATTATTATATTTATTATTAATAATAATAATAATAATAATAATAATATATAGCATTTTTATAGTGTGTATATTTTGAAGCGCACCAGATTGAGTTAATCCATTTGCAGTTTAAGTAGTTTATAGTATCTATTTATATTTGCTTTTTTTTTTTTTTTGTTTTGTACTGCATTATTTATGAGGTGTTCAATTGATTTATTGGTCGCAATATAAATTCAAAATGTTTATATTTTCTTTTGTTTATTTTGTTTCTCTGGAGTTTCGTTGGAGCTTTTAAAGGAGCTGCCAGAAGATGGCGGTCTATGCCAGGTAAATTTATGTACAGTTTTCTAATCTCTCTGTCCGTTCACCATAAGGATGCAGGAAATTGACTACTGATGAGCAATTGTTAATGTCTATTTTTTAATGTTAGCAATATATCTATGTAAGAAACCAACACTAAACTATGCTGATGGCCTCCTTTACTCTTCATAACTTTATACTAATTTCAATTCACAACTAGGCAAAAAATGACACATATCACAAAACAGAGATACGAAAAAATAAAACACGTTTTCACATTTACATTTTTTTTACGGCTGAGGCCCAGAGAAGAATATATAGGTGTGTGTGTGTGTGTGTGTGTGTGTGTGTGTGTGTGTGTGTGTGTGTGTAGATAGATAGATAGATAGATAGATAGATAGATAGATAGATAGATAGATAGATATGTAAATTACATAATACAAATTGCACATGAATTTCACAATAAATGCTTGCAAAGGTGATTTCTTAGGTAACAGATATGCAGTATAAGGCGGAACTATACGATTTCTCAACAACTATGGAGAATAATTATAGAATTCCGTTTTTTAATAATATATTTCAATTACTATAGAACAAAATACAGGCAATAGATTATAAAAATATCACACTGCTGTGAAATTGACTGTGTGACTTGAAATTGCTCTAACAGAGAGCATTCAGTGACTGTCACATAATATTTGACTATTGTTTAATTATTTGCTCCTTTTTTCCTCATTAGATTTGTGAGTTAGTAATAAGAAGCTGAGCCAATATATAAACATACAGGATGGTTTAGCACAACACATAATAATCAAGTGGATTTAAGGTTTAACATGTTAAAATCATATTGCTATTTTGTTTTGCATACTGTGTGGACTATTATGCAAAGTATTGTAAATAGGATACATTTAAAATAGTTTGTCTTTATCCTTTGCAGAACATTCTGTAATATATCCAAGAAATATTGTTTAGGGGCTGAAAGCATAGCATTACTCCCTTGGGCAATTCTTTGGGACACAATGGTACGAATTACTTAAAGGAAATACCAGTGTAGCTTTCTCAGTAGATCCGAGATCTTATTTATGACGCTTGCTCCCATAAATCTTCTCCAGTGACCTGATCAGCCATTCATCAGTACATTCTAGATACTATTACACTTCTAAGTAATCTTTCTGATAACTAAGAAGACACCTATTCCTTTGTACACCATTATCCCAGCTCTGTAGACAGACGCGAAACAAATGGGCAATTTCTGTCGCTTTATCTAATCTCTGCACCCATTAAAATGACTATTTGCATGTATGTTTGAGAGATACAGCACTTCTACGATCTAATGCGGTTGTACTAAGATCATTATTTGTAATTAAATCTAGAAAGTTCTGATTACAATTCGAAGAGTGAAGTCGATTGATTGTCATCAATAAAACCAGTGTTTGCAATTCGTATCGATCTGTGTATTTCTAGTGGCAAGCATCTGAGATCTGCTTCCATATTTGGCTGTCTGTTATGCTTAATGTAAACTCATGACTGGTGCCTGGTATGTTCTGAGAAAACCTGACTGTGGATTATCGCAATCCAATGAGCGTAGTTAATTACTTATACATGACTGTTTCTCGGGCAATTAAGGTTTATTCAGAAACCTCCCGTGGAACATTAGACACACTGATGTGTGGTGTCTGCACATTTATATCGTATATATATATATATATATATATATATATATATACATATACACACACACACACACACACACACACACACACACACACACACACACACACACGTGTGTGTGTGTGTGTGTGTGTGTGTGTGTGTGTGTGTGTGTGTATATATAGATAGATAGATAGATAGATAGATAGATCGTATTTTCTATTACAACAATAGAATATAGTCGTTTACTATCAAGCTTTTATTGCACTTACAATATATAGACCTATCTACCACGAAATTAAATTACGCATCATTTTGTTTTGATGTTTTGTTCCTGTGTGTATACAAACTAGACTTAGTTAAACGCAGACTCACACAGTACACAAATACAGTTCACATATTTATATATCATTATAGGTATATAAACATTTCTGACACCTATGTTTTGTATGCTAATATAATGAATATAAAAATATTTTATTCCTTTTGCATTTCAATATAATTTCTTTTCAGCCACAGATGTATCTTAACAATATACAAAGACATGTTTGTTTATTTTTCTACACTTTTATTTGGTAGGAACATTCATTGCTCATTTTATATTGTTTCATTAGATATTTTGCTACTTACGGAATACAATCTATTGCTTTCAACAATGTATTTTGAAGTTACTTTCCCGTTAGTCTAAAGGTTTGCTCTTTTCATTTTAAATATAAATGTTAAAAGTATTTTTATATGCTATTGGATAAGTCGGTGATGAGTTTTAGACAACAATTGAAGGGAGTTAATTATCTAATGGGATAAGTTTTAGATATTGCTCTGTTTATTTGCAAAATAATTCCTGTTGCAGTTATATTCTCAGGAGAAATGACTGTATTTTTTTTCCTTGAGCCCATGGGTGTTGTTATAGCATAAATTCACCATGGGGACAAAAATAAATCAGAAGATGTTCTTTTTTAAAGAATCGAGCTATGCCGTGCCCCTTTTTACATCAATTAAAGCCTGATGGCTTGTTTTGCTCTTTTAACAAGTGTGTATTATTGCAGACGATCTACTCGGGTTTGTCTCTATTTAACAAACAAGATACAAAACTTGGTTCTAGGAACTCTTTCCATTACATTTTCATGTGTATCTCCCTACTTTATCCAATGTCAGACGAACCGATGCAATGTATGTGTGTTTGGCCGTAGTAAGTAAATAAATATATACATAAATAAATAAATAAATAAATAGATACATTATTTTTATTATTAATATTAATATAAAAAAGGATAATGGTATGCGTCTCACGTAGACGCGCACAACATGTATTTGTGTCAATTACAAACACAGCCTTTGAAGGTAGCCATCTAAAGTTCAATACAATCATGAGAACGTCATATATATATATATATATATATATATCATGGTGAAACGTTTATTAGAACGTGGAACCGATTCTACAATAAAATAGCGCTTTATTTGCCCCAGGACGAAAATTTTCTTCCATTAATTAGTTGCTTATTTCATATAATTGTCAAAGTAGGCCGCATACAGATAGGCAACCTTTTAATTTCATTCAGTACCACAAGAGGCGAGAAAGAGAAATACTGACATACTGTAGCGATAATTGTAGCACCCAGCATACAGCCATCCCCAACCTAAACTCACTACCTCATATCCTTTATTGTAGATTAAGCCCTATTTATGGCCTGAGATGTTACCACTGTTTAACAGCTTCCCTCTACTTAGCAATAATTATTGATGTTGCACCCGATATATTTTGGTGTTTCATGGGCGATAAATTATAACTGTATTAAACAAAAGGATTCTTGAGCGATGCGTTAGCTGATTGCGTTTTGACGCACATTGTATTTCTCCACTTATTACTTGTACGCCAAATGTGGAGAGGTCAAAGTCCACATATAGCACGTTCCTACTTCTCCCTTCTACCTCCAGACCTAAAGTACCATATGTGATATGAAATGACTGAACAGGAACATAGTTTAATCCTGAGGTTCTCAAAGGTGGTCATCAAGCACCCCAATGGTCCAGGTTTTAAGTATATCCATAGCTCAGAACAGATGGTTAAATCAAATTGACTGAGGTACTAATTAAGTCACCTGTGGCCTAGAATGAATATAGTTAAAACCTGGACCTTTGGGGTGCCTTGAGGACAGCGTTTTATAACCTCTTTTTTTTTAACCAAAGACTTTGGATTAAAAAAAAACCTCTAATACAAGTGCACCACCGTTCTGAATGTCAAAAATCATTTTGTATACCCAGAACAGTAGAGATTTGTAATGTCATAATGGACCTGATAGCTCACTCAGTCCGGTATTATCAGAGAAATAGAGATCAAATTTGACTTTTCTTTTATTTCACTGTAATTTAGTGAAATCTGCAAAGAACTAAATACTCTATGGTTAAAATAAAAATAAAAATAAATAACACATAGCGCACTGTACAAAATGTCAGGATATAATTCTGAGACAGTTTTTGGTTTTGTTATAGTTTCAAGTTGCATTTGCTGTTTGCATGTAAACTCTGACTGACATAATGACTTATCTATTAATTATTATTATTATTATTATTATTATTATTATTAATAATATTATTATTTTTATTTATTTATGTATTTATATAGTTCAATTTACCTGCATTATACAGTAGTTGATATTATTATTATTGGGCCTGAGTGTATCTTCTATATACACCTCAATTTACGTCAAGTTGGGAAATGGCCACAGATAGTATGATAAACCTTTACGCGCACTCAAGTGCGGATTTTCAATGTTCACTGTTTATTGTGGTATATTAAATACCTCTGTTGTGTACTGGGCGAAAAAGGAACGGATGTGTTCTAAAACTGATGGTTAGTTATTAACCGATTTGTATCATAGTCATTGTGAAATGTGCTGTGTTTGCGGGACTGGTTTCGAAGTCACATTGTTTAGTATATTTATATTGTTACATATGTAACGCTGACTTGACATGGTATACTAACAATCTGCAATGCAATATGAACTTCACCTATGTAGGTTATGCTAAAAACAAAAATTGTGACAAATGTGTGTGTGTGTGTGTGTGTGTGTGTGTGTGTGTGTGTGTGTGTGTGTGTGTGTGTGTGTGTGTTTGTGTGTGTATGTGTTTTGCTTTAATCGACACCCCCACCTGGTGTAGAGTTTGATCTAGATTCTGTAATTCAAGGAATAAAATGTCAGTTTGCAACCTCACTTTGTGTAGTCCTCATAGCTACGTAGTAATCTTGTGTGATGTCCGATTGTGCAACCTCTAGTTTATCTGTCGTCAAGAGGCGTTGTAATGTCATCCCGAATTCACTAAATTCCCTCTTAAAATTTTTGATACTTTTATCTTTCCATATATTGTTTGTGTTTCTTTTCCCCCTATTTCGAAGTCAATTAAAACCGTAAACTATTTCTTAAACAGCAACAAACAAATGTTAATTTAAAAAAACAAACAAAAACCTATGATGTATTGACTTTCCAGGACACCATTGACAAAATCTATTGCTTTCAATAGGAAATTCTGGTTAGATTCATAAACGCTTTTACTTTCACATTTTTCCACTGACATTTTTTTTTCTCTAGGATTAATGCAAAATACAGCAACACCTTATTTTTTTTAGCTGCCCCTCCCCATACTGAAGGTCTAAACCGTATTTTTATTTTTTAAAGTATTTATTTATGAATAGGCGCTCCACAGCAATGCATACGCAATATTACTATGACGCAAATATAACACAGTTATAGTCTAAAAGCAGGACATTAATAGTTTACAAGCGGTGAATTTGTGTATTCAGTGCCAACAATTTGTGCACCTAAAACGACTGTATTTCCTTCTCCCAACCTTGATACATGCACACAATACCTTGCCCAATGACTCAGGATACATTATAGTAGTCTAAAAAGTGAAATCGCCCTTCAGAAACTGAAATAACTCTTATTTGGTGTTTAAATATAATAGTGTTTTATGCAGTGGCAACATAACAATCAAATCAGATCCAGCTATAGGTGATCCTAAAGTATTTTCTAAACAAAGAAATATGACCACAGCACTCCTCCTATTACTTCTTGTGCTGTCAGTGGACTGTCACTTATCTTTCAGATTCACACTATTGTGTTATCACAGTGTAACAACTATTACATGTAACCAGGGCATAGCTATGGCTGCATAGAACCTCCATTGTCCTACAGACTGCAGAGGTGAGGACTAGAGTTGCAGCATTCTGGGGCTAGAAAAAATGTGCATTTTGAAGTTACCTAATTTGCCAAATTATACAGTACCTACTAAAGAGCACTTCATGGCAGGAATACACTGTATCATTGCAACTCACTCTCCTGTTCAGGAGTTTCAATGCTATTATGCCATATTACACAGCAATAATAGGGAATATACACTAGTGCCAATAAAATAGGGAATAGGGATTCATTTGGGTTTCCATATAAGTAAAATTTAACAGAACACAATTACCCCCTCCCCTTTCACCTCCTACCCATTGGGCCTCCATTCTTCCTGATAGGGAAGTCTCTCTATCCTGTCTGCATTTTTATTTGATTCTAATTCTTTACACAAGTGATTCGACCAAATATTAATGATTGTGTTTAAGTATGGCTCTTGCTAATATTCCATACAACTGCACTAGGGTAAAAATAAAAAAATAAAACATGAGCCATCTTGACGACTGATTCACAGAAACACTTACGCAATTTGGAATTAAGCAATCAGAATGAATAAAATATTCCATAAAAAGTCTTAATGCGCTTTCAGTAAATCACAAATCATGTAACACAACAGTGGATTTACCACACCAACTTCTTGGGTCCTGTCCTTCAAAAATAGGGACTAAAAACAAAATAAATTATAATTTGGAAAATAATCAACCCAGGTTTCTAAATTGATTATATCATCCCTGCTTGCCCATAATCTCTCTCTCTCTCTCTCTCTCTCTCTCTCTCTCCCTCCAATTTATATCTACTAATTACCACAATATTGTTTTAATCTTTTTTGTGGCTTTGTATATCACCCATATGCAATTTTAGCTTCAACTGTTTTATGCATATATATATATATATATATATATATCTGTCAATAAAACATATAGAGGGGGCGCTCCATAGTGCATAAACTTTTTTTATTTTAAAAACAAACACGAAGGTGCTTTAAAATAAAGTCGATGACGAAACGCGTTAAGGCGGAGTTGAGTGACGCATCGAAATCCCTGCGGCTGACTGAGCAAGTTGTTACGGATGTGTGTAATCCTGCCCGTAAGCTCCAGGGGAAATTGCCGCCGGCGGGTGGTGGATTCTATCACGATTTGGTTCAATCCTTGTTCCAGTTCCGTTTGGGTTTTTTGTGGAATCATGTGGTAACCAGCCCACCCTGGCTGCCTTCCGGTACGAGTGTAATAGCTACATTTGTTTTAAAGCACCTTCGTGTTTGTTTTTAAAATAAAAAAAGTTTATGCACTATGGAGCGCCCCCTCTATATGTTTTATTGACAGATATCTATCTTCGTGGGAGTTCGGACTGATTAAGGGGAGCAGCGATCCTGAATTATCCAAGGAGGATCTAGTACTTTGAACACTTACATAGTGACTTGTGATTCCACTTATATATTCATATAAAAATCCTGTGTTCCATGCTAAATAACCAGCGCTGTATCTATTGTTTTCTTTATATATATATATATATATATATATATATATATATATATATATATATATATAGTGGTAACTACTTTTTCTAATTTAGATAAATGGGAGTCTAGTAAATTATATTAAAATTAAATAATGAATAATAAGATGCCTACGTCTATCTGAAATCCATAAGGCCTTCTAAAAGGCATCAAAGTGCTGTTTGTAATTTAAAAAAAAATTGCCATCAAAAATTGGATGCAGTTTTTAAAAACACACAACAGAATTTAATAATCAGTAATTTGTGTAAAATAGCAATCCTATAGATTGTAAACTTGCGAGCAGGGCCTTCCTACCTCTATGTCTGTATGTCTTTGCCCAGTTTTGTTCGATGACTGTTGTTCTAATTGTAAAGTGCACAGAATATGTTGCGCTGTATAAGAAACTGTTAATAAATACAATTAGTAGTGGCTTTATGGCACACACCACATTCATTTTACAATATCTGCATGCAATTCAGAACAATCCACTGCTTAGCCAAATGAACATTACATCATACATGTCTTTGTGTGGTTTTCCCTGTACATTTACAAATCAGAGACTGCTACATTGCACTGTTTGTATAGTCCAGTTAAGAAAAAACAGGCATTGTGTTCTTTCTTTTGTAGAACTGTTTGAATGCCACACAAAAACATGCACCTTAAATTGGAGATCAAAATATATTCAGTATATATGTTTCATACACCCCTTCATTAAGTTGCTACACCCAAATAGTTTTCCAAATAGAACACAACTGAACAAAAGTGAGAAACGGCGCATTATAGACATCTAGTTACTTTACCTCCACTTGTATTCATGAGGACAGAGGGATATAAGGCTAAGAGGAGATTATGACAAAATGGTGTCAATATAATTTCATTTAAATTAAGTCTTTAAACTGTAAGATCTCATAAGCAGGACCCTCTGCCCTCATGTGCTCTGTCTTTCCTTACTTATGCTATCATCTACTCCATACTCCCTTTGACGGCACCTAACCTCTTGTTTCCACCACCTAGTTGTTTATTTGAGTGCTATGACCAATGATGCAGTAATGTTTATTAACTGTGTATTTGTATTATTCATCACTGTTTCTTGTGTGCTCATTTGTTTATGTACTTTGTTAGGCTCTACAGACCATTTTGGCACAATATAAATAAAGGCTAATAATAATAATAATAATAATAATAATAATAAAATTAATAGTAATAATAATGATATGCCACATTATTTTTTCAGCCATCTCATTGAGTTGTTATCCAATGGGAATGCAGCTTGAGAAATTGCAGTGCAGAAAAGACATCATTCAAACCATCCCCAAATATTTTTGTACATAGGTACAGAATATTCATGTTTGCCTTTATGCATGCAGTAGGTTTTGTAGGAAAAGCATATGTTAAAAAATGTGGACTTGCAATGCTTCGTCAAATGCAGTTGGGGGAATTATTAATGCTGTACGATTCCTCCAAATTGTTGGTTCTGTGTTTGTTTGGAGAAAATATATAAAGAAGGTTCTCAACTCAGAATTCAGAATAACAATGTTGGCACTTACTAAAAGTTCCATAGTGATACAAGATTTATAGTAGTTTCTATACTCTGGACAAGTCTTCAAATGCTTATTTTATAGCCCTTTCAGACTTAAACTCCGGGGTTCATCACCATTTACACCAAACTCGGTTCTTCTGGCCTATAGTGCATGTTGGGAGATGATGTCATCTCCAAGCGCTACTGTCCCCCACCAATGAATTTCTCTTAGTCATGACCTGGGTCATTAAGAATCCCCCCTTTTTTCATTAAGAATCAGGTCATACCTTATGTTGAGGCACTGACCCCCTCGGGTTGCAAGTCTCGGAAATAACCCTGGTCATTTGAAGTGGCAATGACCTAGGACTGTCAACCCAGGTCAGACCCTTTCAGACATAAGCTGGACCCAGGCTGATGTGCATGCACCACAAAACCCCGGGGGTTTTGGCTTATGTCAGAAAGGAGTATTATTAATTACTAAAATTATCTCAATTAATGTGTCCTGTTTGCAGAACTAGTTATAAGATTTAAAAAGCATACCTAAAAAGGTGTCAGTACTGAGAATACTGAGTACCTGTAGAAACTAAGCACCAATAATATTTTGGGTACAGTGTACTTGTGTATACTGCATTCTTAAATGTGTATAAAAAAAACATACATAGATTTTAGATATATAATTTATATTAAATACCTGTAAATATGCAATTATGAAATACAGTTCTTTTATATGTTCCATAAAAACATACAGGGTAAGGGTGGGGCAATGTATGTTTTTGAATTATGGTCTATGCAGAAAGTTTTCTTGCTTAAAGACATTTCATGTTACTTGTTACTTCAGTTACAACCAATTATAATCACAGTTCTACTATGAAACAATAGAAGATAAACACATATTAAAATTCATGTGAGGCTTTGGTGAATGTACTTCATTTGTAGGAAAATGGTTTAATGGGTCATTTGCGAAAAAAAATTGTAGTTGTGAAGTACAGGGAGAAATTTGACTTAAAGGTAGAATGACCTAATCTATTTGCATATTTTGAAATTCTAAGTGGATCATTCTGTAAAACTGTGATGATTAATATGGCCTAATCCTGTCTTAATCATTTGTCTAACTTTATTGGCTGTTGGGTGCAAACAAAGAACTACCAAACTAGTGCAACATGTACATTTTTCTGTAAATAGCCCTCTATGTGCTAACCTTCAGGTTAGATAACATGTTCTAAGCATCGCAACTGTACTCTGTCACTCTGTAGGGCCATGTATGAACACATGGTGCAGTGCAATTTTTTATACACTGGAAGGTCCCGCACCTACTTTTGCACCATTAGGCAAAGCTGAGCCCTGCATATACTGATTTATTTCTGTGGATGATAAGCAAATTCTGTATGCATGATGACCTAGGAACAATAGTTCACCCACACAACGGTATAATACTCACAAGTAATATTTCTGGGGTGGGGCTGGGGGGGGGGGGGGACTTAATAAGGAAAACTGTTGAGTGATTGAACATATTGAATAGTAGTATAATTATTATTCAAATATGAATCATGATATAACGCCAAATCATTTAGTAAAATAATGCATCTGTTCACATTTGGAGTGTATACTACATTTAAAAGTGCAAATATTAAGTGCACTAGCACTAGAGGAAGTGTGCAAATCTGCACTTATGCAAATTATTACAGTCATATTTTCAAATAAAAAAAATGATTGTCACTTGTAGCCAACATTTACATTAACAAGACAAATAAAATGTTAGTAATTCAAAACTGATCCACGGTTCTTTTAAAAAAATATATATCTTCGATTTGGTGTCTGTGCCGTCTCCTCTAGCTGAGTGCAAATGTAATTCCACACTACTTAGTGTATACACAGCACCATTTAATAAGTCTGAACAGGTTTGCACCGTCATGGTTGAAGATCCACTATAGTCAGGCAATCTACTCAATGCACAACAGGCCAAGCAAATCAAGCATGAGGAACCTACCAAAACTACAGCAATACAACAATCAAAGAGGAATCTGTGTGCAGCTGGAGTAAACAGTACCAGAAATGTGACAGGGAGCTAGGAGCAGTTGCCTTGTAACCTGTAGAGAGTGGGATGGAGGCAGGATATGATCAGAGCAAGGCCCAAATTCTCTACTTTGCCCTGGATACTCTGGTTACCAAGAGCTCTGCTCACAGGGGCTAAGCCTGATCTTTGTGAATGAAGCAGAAAACACTCGACAGCTCGTGAATAATCATTTTAATGAGTGTGTAAAGCGTGCGACGGGGTGTTCGGATCTGTCGGGTTAAACAAACAACTTGTACCCAGAGCAAATCCTATTGTTTAAGTGCAAAGTAGTGTCAGTTCAATTTCCCGGCTCTTCCTAAAACCTACAGATCAAACGCAGGGGTGTCTAGTGTTCTCCCATTAAGAAAAAATAACAATATTTTACAAATGTGAGTTTGATCTGCTTTCAGGTTCAGGCTTATGCCCCCCTTAATCCTCTCCTTAACCCTCATTGCTCCCTTTTGCCCCCTCTTAACCTCTTTATGCCTCTCTTGCTCTTTCCTACCTCTCAGTCTGTCTACAATGTATTACCTCCTCTCTCTCCACTTTCCCTGGTTGCCATATCCATCTATGAAATTTAAAATGTCCCCCTCCCCGACTTGTTTCCATGGGAGAACAGCTGCTAAAGACTATTTGTTATATGACTTTTACCCTGTAGTGAGCTGTCTGCATACCTTGCAGCCATTTCTGAGCTAGAACAGTGCAAAAGCAAACTGCACGTGTCTGCTGGGCACACACATTGAAGCTTACCCCTCTTCCTCTTCCTCATCTGAGCAACATTTTATGGGCTGGTGGTAAACAAAATGTGGATGTTGGTATGAGTAAAAATATACACAGTATAGCTCAAAAGGAGTCCCACTGAATAAAGTAACTTAGATCATATTACTGCTAGCTCCAAGGTAGCTAAAAAATTGTCTGTTATAATATCACTAAAGAATAGAACACTTTTTTATACTTCACTTCCATATTGGTCAAAGGGGGTAATGCAGACCTGATCACAGCAGCAAATTGGTTAGCTAATGGGCAAAACCATGTGCACTGCAGGTGGGGCAGATATAACATTTGCAGAGAGAGTTAGATTTGGGTGGGTTATTTTGTTTCTGTGCAGGGTAAATACTGGCTGCTTTATTTTTACACTGCAATTTAGATTTCAGTTTGAACCCCCCCCACTCAAATCTAACTCTCTCTGCACATGTTATATCTGCCCCACCTGCAGTGTGCATGGTTTTGCCCAACTGCTAACAAATTTGCTGCTGCGATCAACTCTGAATTACCCCCAAAGTGCGTACTACAGAACTAGTAGTACATGAATACAGGATGGGCAGCACAGTGATTAGTAGAACTGAGGTCATGGGTTCAACTCCAAACAGGGTCATATCTGTGTGTAATTTTTATATGTTCTTCCTGTGTTTGTGTGGGACTTCTGGATGTGGAATATAGTAATATCAAGTCCTGATTATGGGGTTGTCCTTACCCCCATCAGCTGCCAAAGGGTCATGTCAATAGGAAAAAACCTGAAAGTTTTCCTTTATTGAATGCTATTATTAGAAATATAGATTTTCCCTAAGACTGAACCAGATATTATTTGATTCTGCGTACTGACTGAAGAGGTTTTAGGGTGTTGCTTATCTAAGATCAGAGAGAGATAAAATTGTGAGAGATACAGTACTAGTCAATCAGCTACTACCTCACATTTTATAGGTTTTGTTTTCAAAATGACAGTTCGGGGCTGATGGGTTGATAATTTATCTCTCACAATTTTATCTCTCTCTGAGGTTTGAAAAATACCCTCCTTAAATCTTTCACATTTGTGTTGATTTTACCAGGAACAAATGTGTTACTCCTTAGGTTACGAAAACAAATTATTATATATTATTTTTTATATGGGAAATGTAGAGATTGCCTTTTTGTGAATGGGAGGGGGTTTCAGTAAATATTGTCTTATTAGTATCATGGAAAACAGGCTAATATTAAGAAGAAATATATATTGCTATTGATTCACAGCATTACTCTCAGTAATTGTTGCAATTGCAGAAATGCATGTACAGTATATCAGAGATGTCATGAAGCTGCAATGGGACTGTTATCACATCTTTCCGGTGGCACTGCAAGGTCACTTGTAGTAGGCAATGCTAGCTGCCAAACTTTTGTTCCTATTAACTACAGTGCAGAACCTTGGTTTATAGTGACAGACGTCCTGGAATCCTGTGGGAAACTAGTTATCTTACTGTTGTCTTTGTTAAACACAGGCAAGCCCAGCCAAAGGGTGACACCAACATGGAGACATGTATCTGGTTGCTTTTGGAAATGTTCAGCTAATGTAAATTGGTTATGTATAGTAACGGAAGGAACTTTTCATCAAAGTTCCTTGAGTGTATTTTGTATCACACTCAAAGATATGCCTATAATGATGCGAATGGTGGCAGCTGTCTCATACTAGGCGGTTTTGGAGAGCAGCAACATTTATGGAATTAATTAGAAAAATGTTGTTGCTGCAAAATTTTACGTTTTCTACTGTTGGAAGTTCTAATCGTCAAGCATCAATATTTCTCTTTTATAGTCTACGCCAGGGGTGTTCAACATGTGGCTCTCCAGCTGTTGTGGAACTACACATCCCAGCATGCCCTGACACAGTTTTGCTATTAGGGAATGTTAAAGCTGTGGCAGGGCATGCTGTGAAGTTTCATGACAGCTGGAGGACCACCCCTGGTCTGCGTTATTCATATGCAAATGTTTACTGTAGTTTGTGTAACGGATGAGAAGGGCGCTATATAAATGCAGTATAATAACAACACATACCGGTGATGATACACGCTATCACTATATGTAAAAAAGCTGTTTAGTATGCTATGGGCTCTTAGACGGGATGGCTTCAGCTACAGCACATTGTCTCCAGCCATCCAAACCCCAACCCTGACGCACCAAACGCAGCCATGACATACAAATGTGCTTCTTTACCAGTGAGCATTCCCAGGGCTACCATAAGCCCCAAGGACTCCCAAAGCAGTGTAACCCCTGATGCTTATTTCCTTGGCAGACAGGAGATAGGTAAGCATCTTGATCCTTAAACTTGAAGTGTGTTGCTGGGCTGAAAATGATCAACAAGTACACACTTCCAGTGTAACACTTACATAGAAGAGCAGGACCCAGAAGGTTCAACATAAGAAGCTTTTAGTTGCTTCTCCTTTATGTCATTGGTCAGTGGTCAATGTATGAGAATTGCTGGCGCCTTGAAAGACTGTATGAATGATATTATGCCACTTATTCAGTGCTTTAGTTGTCCCCTAACCATTGCCGTCCTAAGGAACTGAATAGGATTGCAAAATTGTAGTGCAGGCCCTTCTCCAACTTGTACAAATGCATTATCTTCTTACTATACCACCCTTTATCTTGCCATGCAAACCCACATTGAATCTACAATGAATACCTATTTTACCACCCCATTGCATTTTTGCCATCACTTCAACTCACTTCTTTGCCTAACTTCACCACCTTTCCCTTCATCCCTCACTCCTCACAACTTCCCTACCTACTTGAAAATATCACCCAGGTCCAATACCACACACCTACCACTTTCTCTACTCCCTTCGCCAACTCCAGATCTTTTTAATGGGTCTTTATACTCTTCTCTTTATGTTCCCTAACACTTCTGTTCCCTCTCAACTTCTCCACTCGTTCCAATACCTCAACTTGACCATTGCCACTGGCATTTTCTTGTCCATCTTCAAGCATGAGTGCAGCTCCATTGTCTTCAGCAATCCATCTCTTCACCCTAGTCTTTCCAGAAACTGCCCCAATTATCCCATTCCCTTTGCTTTCAATTTACTTCAGTTTATTGGGCCTAATTCAGACCTGATCATAGCAGCAAATTTGTTAGCAGTTGGGCAAAACCATGCACACTGCAGGGGGGGGGGGGGGGGGGCAGATATAACATGTGCAGAGAGAGTTAGATTTGGGTGGGGTGTGTTCAAACAGAAATCTAAATTGCAGTGCAAAAATAAAGCAGCCGGTATTTACCCTGCACAGAAACAAAATAACCCACCCAAATCTAACTCTCTCTGCACATGTTATATCTGCACCCCCCCCCCCGCCGTGCACGTGGTTTTGCCCATCTGCTAACAAATTTGCTGCTACGATCAGGTCTGCATTAGGCCCATTGTGCAGAACAACCTGACTTTTTATTCTCTTTTCCTCCTTAACTCTCTTTGATCCCCTGCAATGGAGTTTATGCCCTCTACACTCTGAGGTAACCCACATTAAAGCTACAACTGATAAATTGAAGGTTCACTTCTCCCTACTCATCCTCATAGACCTATATGCTGCTTTTGATACAGTCATCAACCTTCTTTTCCTGGGCTCCCTACACTCTCTTGACCCCTGAGGCACATTTTCACTGGTTCACCTACAGTATTATATGTTATCACATCAGTGTCTCTAATTTCTCCCTTCAACTCTGTTTATTTGTTGGGGTCTCTCTGCTCTTCTCTCTTTATGGAGGAGATGTACTAAGCCTTTGGGAGTGATAAAGTAAAGAGAGATAAACTGCCAACCAATCAGCTCCTAACTGCCATTTTTTCAAACCAAGCCTGTAACATGGCAGTTAAGAGCTGATTGGCTGGTACTTTATCTCTCGCCACTGTATCACTCTTCAAGACTTAGTACATCAAGGCTTTTTACATCAAGTCTTAGTACATACTCACCCAATATCTCTTCCCACTGCAAACTAATATGCCTTTGACCTCCATTACTACCTCTATGCACATGACCCTCAAATCTACCTCTCCTCCCTTGATATTTCTCCTTTTTTTTCATGAGTGGCCAATGCCCTCTCTGCAGTCTTCACTAGATGATCCAATACTAGATAAAGCTTAACATGTCCAAAATGGAGCCCATCATCTTCCCTCCTCTCAATGTCACTAACTCCCTCTAGTGTCCATTATGGTTAACAATGTTAAACTCTCCACAATTCCCCATGACTGATGCCTTATTGCTCGAATCCAACCTCAGTTTTGCACCATACATCCATTCCCTTCTTGTTTCATGTCATCTCCTCATGCATACCAGTTCAAGAATACACCCTTTCTCACTGTAGATGTTACCAAAACCATAATTACTTCTTTCATGATCTACTGCTATGACAACTGCAAGCTAACATTATCTGGCATTCCCTTCCCTGTATATCCCTGCTACAATCCATCATACATTTTGCAATTCATATTTCTCTCTTTCTGTTCCACATCCATTGCAACACTCTTAAATTCATCACACTGGCTTCATATTGCCTTCAGATTATAGTCCAAACTACTCACCCTCAACTTCAAAAGCCTCACCAACATCTCCCCCTCATAAATCTATGACCTTGTCACAATGTACTCTCCCTCTTACACTCGTAGAGCTGTCTATGAATTGCACCTCACCCCTTCCATCATAAAACCTGGCTCCAAGATTTATGCTGTGCTGCTCCCCACTAATGATACTCCTTAATTCACCTGAAAATAATACCCTTAATCTTCTCAAAACTCACATTTTCATTATAGTATATCCCAGTGAGTTTCAAACAGTGTGCCTGTGCACCCTGGGGTGTCTCAGAACACTTGCAGGGGTGCCTTGGATTGGTGGTCCAGAACCAATTCAAATTATTAATGGTCAATGTAATAGGCAAACCTGCTGGTAGCTGACAATGTTAAACTGTGTTGACAAACACAAGCAAATCTTGTCCCTCACCCCATAATTGACCCCAAGGATGACATATAAACACAATTTAGTTCATTAAATATTTATTTCTAAATTTCTCAAAAAGAAACTTTTGGCCTAGGGGTGCTGTGAAACTTTTTTTGATTCTGTAGTGCGCCGTGATTCAAAAACGTTTGCGAACCACTGGTCTATCTTACTCCACCTGATACAAGCTCCAGTCCTACTTACACTGCGCTACAAACTCCTATTTTCTCAAGTTAGGCTTCTCCCTCTTGATTATAGGCTCACATAGGTAGGACCCTCTTCATAATCTCTCCTTCATCAACCTTGTATGTATTTGTACTGTTTTTTATGTATGATTTGTATTTTCTATGCTTTTGACAAAGGCCCGTTGCTGTGGAATTGGTTGCTGCCTTACAAATAAATGATGATAATTTCGGCAGCTATTGTCTTTACACTTCTACCTAATTAGAATGTTGCTGGAAAATGGGCAATTTGGGTATTTTGTTCAGTTTGGTTTGGCAACTTTCTTTTACCTACCACTTTACTTTTCAGGTTCTGTACTACATAACTTTCTCTGCTTTCTGCCCTGAAATGTTACTTCTATTAGGTGAATTTATTATCTAGAGACATATTTTGCCTTTTGTGCATAATAAACATTTCGTATAAGGGGAAATATTTAAGAGGGTCCGAGTTTGCCGGAGGTGCGGGATGCCGGCCAATCTTGGACTTTTATTAAAGCGGCATAAATGATTGCCCCTTTAAAAACACATCCAAGATTGGCCGGTATCCCACACTGCCGGCAAACTCGGACCCTATTACATTTGCACCAACATGTCCAAATAATGACACAAGTACATGATAATTTAAGTTGTGGCAGAAATAAGGTTTTTTGTTTTTTTGTTTACCGTAAATACTTTTGTATTGTTGTCCTGTTTTTTTTTCTGATAAGAAATTGCTTTGGTAGTATATGTGAATAAACACATGATCATTTAACAACAAAACAAACAGGCATAGAGAAACCTGCCCATTACCTATCCAGATTTCTTCTGCAACCTCTGAGCTTCATGGCAGACCATGAAATCCCTGGTGATGTCACTATGGAACCTCACAGGACTTCATTGATTGAATGTGGATGCAGATTCCACTTTGAGAGCTAGATGTTTTGTTTCAATGTTAAGTGAATTTATTAGGTAACATGTAGCTGAGCAAAGTTCTCGTTGACAGCTGGGACCCATCATTTATAGGTGTGTGGACACAATCATTTATATAACGTAAATCCTACTACGAGTGCTATGGAAACCCAGAAATATTTTCTTCTGGAGGTGGTAGGATGATGGCAATTCTAAATTATGCAATTACTTTTGGACGATTCCCCTTTGTCCATCAAACTTGAGTGTGCTCCCCACATTCTCATACCAACCCGTTTTGCTCCCATGAGACCAGGACATCTATATTTTTATCAAAATAATGTTATCCTAATTTCCCCCTTCCATTGGTTACTTGCAAATGTTTTTTTACCATGTGTTTTTTTTTACTCTTCCACCCCACTGTGTGCTATTCCTGTAATGTGTACCTCCACTGCCAGTGTGACCTACGCAGTGCACCCCAGATGGTGGCCTAGGATGGTTCCACCACGGGCAGGATGTTCTTCATGTGGATCTTTCCAAACAGGGTATATCATGCTGCTACTACTACTACTACTACTACTACTACTACTACTACACAAGTGTCAGTTTTCCCATGTATGCATCGGGCCCTTGTATGGCTCACCTCCCACAGTGTAACTTTTCGTAGTGAGCCCAACATGGCTGTCTCATCTGGTACGCTTGTGGATGGGATAAAAAATACATGGACCTGACTGTTTAGTTGGGACCCTGCTCTGAGCATTAGGACGCTGAAATCCCCATTTTGTGTCATCTCTTCTAGGAGTAGACTATTCCACCCAGGGTAATCCTATGCAGCATGCCCAAAATGGCTGCCTCGCCTTGTACCTGGGAGGGTGGAATACACAACCCTTGGAAGTTGTTACCCAAAATGCCTACACCAATCCTGCATTATGCTTACTGTGTTCTCAAGGTTTTCTTTTTATGTCTGTGTGGCTTATCTATTGCTGTATTACTTAAATCTTCTGTATTATGTGCATTGTTTTTGATGTTTGTAAAGCACCTTGAGTCCTGTTGGAGAAAAAGTGCTATATAATTAAAATTATTATTATTATTATTATTATTATTATTCATTTTAATGTATACTACTATTTAACAAATAAGTGAGTGACTCTTCAAATCCAATCCCAATACCAGGAGATGTTAGGAGACATCATGTGCTGTGTACTCTTAAAGACCTGAATGAATTCAGTCCTGGTTCCCTATGAGCTCAGTTACAAAATGGCTCTTGGGGGGTCATTCAGGTGTGGATGCAAATTGACTATTGTACGCTTAGTGATCAATCACTTGCATGCGCAGCGAATCAGCGAGTGCGGTCGTAGAAAGATTTTATTCACAAAGTGAGTGACAGGAAGTCAGCAGTTGACGGTAGTAACAGGGAGTGGTCGGGTGAACACAGGTGTGTCATGGCTATTCGGACGATGTTTTCTGGGCATACATATATTAGCAGTTGCGATCACACTTGCTATTGGAGATGACTGTGAGTCCCGGTAGAGCAGCTCAGCCTGCATGTCTACAGAGATACTCAGGCTCTGCGTGGCGACCGGATGAGCGACAATGTTAGCAATGTTCCTGCAATGATGTGGCGCCATACGCAAATGATGCGATTGCAGTGGGCATACTATTGCACAGGTTAGCATCTGCCCATATTAGCATATAATCACAATCATTGCAACAGGAGAAGGAAGAACAACAACCGCACCTGAATGACCCTCGTGGTGCCTCTTAGCTTCACATATAGGGGCGGTCCAAGAGAATTAGAGACTTTTCCCAACCAATTTACTATATTAGACCGATAGCTAAAAATTATCATAGGTTGTAGCTTATTATCATATCATATTATCAATTATCATAGCTTGATAACTCCTTTAAAATAAAAACCATAATAATAATAATAATAATAATAATAATGCTACACTGGGGATCAGTACTAAATGCCGCCGGTCGGAATCCCGGCGGTCGAAATACCGACGCCGGAATCCCGACCACACAATCCCGACAGGGGTGGCGAGCGGAATGCAGCCCCTTGCGGGCTCGCTTCGCTCGCCACGCTGCGGGCACGGTGCCTCGCTACGCTTGGCACACTATTATATTCTCCCTCTATGGGTGTCGTGGACACCCACGGAGGGAGAATATGTCGGGATTGTGGCGGTCGGGATTCCGGCGTCGGTATTTCGACCGCCGGGATTCCGGCCGGCGGCATCTTGACCGCATCCCCTACACTGTAATATAATTTATATTGATATATAAATAAAGAATACATTTGTTTGTATGTGAATATCCTCCACAACTCTCTTCCAAATGTTTCAGTTATTTAGTATTGCAAAATTATGCTATTAGACCACATAGCAATCAATGTGACAATATGACAAAGTGACACATATTGAAAATATAATTTTTCATTTGTAAACTATAGTTTGAAAGTAGAAAGCCTCACAACAACACAAAATAGCATCAACCTGGCAAAGTAACAAATCTTGCAACAATTGCATTTAGTGAGTAAGTGAAACTATAGCTTTTAAATAAAATCTATAAGTGTGTCATAAAGAAGGATAATTGGTTGTGGCAAAGGAGAAGACACATTTAATGCTAGAATACCACGAATAACATCTGAGGTACTGTTTCAATTTAAACGCTTGCAATATCCCGTAAGATTAAGTTTTGCAATGTCCATCCATAAATCCCAGGGACAAACACTTAAAGTTGTTGGGCTTCAACTACAAGAGGACGGCTTCTTCCATGATCACCTGTATGTAGGATCAGTGGCGGAACTAGCGAGCGGTGGGCCCAGGTACAACAAAATGCTTTGGGCCCCTCTCTCATCCCATCCAAGTCCACCCCCTCACCCCCAACTCCAAATTAGGGATTCTTTGCATGGAAAGAAAGAAAGAAAGAAAGAAAGAAAGAAAGAAAGAAAGAAAGAAAGAAAGAAAGAAAGAAAGAAAGAAAGAAAGAAAGAAAGAAGAAAGAAGGAAGGATGATACTTACTGTCTCGGCTGGCTCAGGCAGTCAGGCTCCTCAGTGCAGCTTCTGTCAGATCCCGGGCAGGGGAGAAGGAGGAGCATCCTACACAGTGGCGGAACTACCACCAGTGAAAGCGGTGCCTTGGACTGGGGCCCTCCGCTGTGAAGGGGCCCAAAGCCAGCGGCATGTAATGAATCAAACTGACTCATTACATGCCGCCTGCCTCTGTGTGCTGCGGGCTGCCGAAGAGAAGAGAAGGAGAGCACAGGGACGCAGCCACGGGGGGAAGGAGGAGGAGGGAGGGGGACTCAGGAGCCTCAGCTGCGCAATGTAATTGGTGGAGGTGCTGCTGCAGCTGTCCCTCTCCTTCCACATATGCTGGCCGCTGCTGCTGTGATGAGGGAAGCGCATCCCAGCATTTACAGCGGCGGCCAGCCTATGTGAAAGGAGAGGGACAGCTGCAGCAGCACCTCCACCAATTACATTGCACTGCTGCGGCTCCTGAGTCCCCCTCCCTCCTCCTCCTTCCCCCCGTGGCTGCGTCCCTGTGCTCTCCTCCTCTTCTCTTCGGCAGCCCGCAGCACACAGAGGCAGGCGGCATGTTTTGAGTCAGTTTGACTCATTACATGCCGCTGGCTTTGGGCCCCTTCACAGCGGCGGTCCCCAGGGCAAGGCACCGCTTGCACTGGTGGTAGTTCCGCCACTGTGTAGGATGCTCTATAGTAGGAACAGATACAAATCTTTATGTATACTCTCGTTTCTAAAACACTTGCAATATTGTATATAAAGAAGTTCTGTAAATTCTAATTTTACTTTAAACTTTGTTTATAAATTAGTATAAGAATAAGGAGTAATATAAGTATTAGTATTAATAATTATATTAGCACTAAGCTAATTAAAGAAGTGAATAAAACATTTTTGTTTTCGCTGTTACTTTGTAACAAAATAATGATAGTAATAACAGTATAAAATAATACACTTAATTAATTATTAAATCATAATTATTCATCATCATGAATTTAATTTTACTGAAATAAAATTTGGATTAGTTTAACTTATATTTTTATTTCTCTAATTAGAGCTTTTGTAGATTTTCTAAATAGCATTTTTGGTCTATTTGCCAAATAATTTGCTATTATATAAAAACTGTTACACATTACAGATGCTTTTATCTATCTATCTATCTATCTATCTATCTATCTATCTATCTATCTATCTATCTATCTATGGGGTGATTCAAAAATCACAGTACGCCCTTTTGTTTAAAAAACTGTGCAGGAAATGGGAAAACTGAATACTCCAGCAAGGTATGGGTGAGGTGAGCTATCTTTAATTGTGTGTACCGAACATGGGCGCCATCTTGAAGTCGACCATCTTGAATCTAAGTAAATTTTCCCATTTTCTGCACAGTTTTTTAAACAATAGGGTATACTGCGACTTTGACAAGGGTGTACTGCAACTTTTGAATCACCCTGTATGTATATATATATATATATATATATATATATATATATATATATATATAAAAATACACACACACATGCAGGTCACTTTGAGAGAGGAGAGAGGAGGAGGCTCATGTGCTGCCTCCTCCGTTCGGGTGCCCTCCTCTCTGCCGACAGCGCTGGAGAGTCTGAACTCTAGAGGGCTCAGACTCTACTGCGCATGTGCAGATCACCGGGGAAATGGTGTGGCGGCCATTTTTCTAGTTATTTCTGTACTGCGCAAGCTCAGTACATCGTGATAATGGCTGCTGCGCCATTTTCAGGGTGATTCGACATCGCTGCTGACATCAGTGTGGGACTCCAGAGGGGTAAGTATTAAAAAAATGGGTGCAACATGTGCGGTGGGGGCCCCTCTGGACTCAGGGGCCGTGTGCACTACACCCATTACAAATACGCCAGTGTATATACGCACACACCACAATATTTTTCATATATATATATATATATATATATATATATATATATATATTCACATATATGTACACACGCACACACACACACACACACCACAATATTTTCCAGTACAGGATGGAGAAATAAGGGAACCAACTAAAAAAAACCTGCAATCTTTGTGATGACAGAGTGTAAGTTATTATTTTTTTCACTTGATTGGTAATTTGGTGATTTCAGTTTTGTCTCAGACAGCAGAATAAGTCGGCACACCCCTGTGTATTGTGCAGCCTGTTAGGGACAGTATATAATTTTCTTCTGCGTTCATTGTTGCTCTTGAGTAAAGTATTGTCTGGTTGCAGTTTACCTACATAACAATAAATGCCATTTACTACCTCTCTTATTAACTACAATTGCTTTAGCATGAAAATCAGACAGCTCATTTCATTGTTTGTTTGTTTGTTGTTTACATAGCCACACATGATAAGTTACAAACTTCCCAAATCTTTGTTGACAGGGGGAAATTGTTACTTTGTGGTGGTGCATCTCTACATGGGGTGTGGGGAACATCCCAGGGCTTGTCCAGTGCCCCATTTTTCTATGCAGTTACAGTTTTGTAGTCCTGCACAAACTGGGACAAGGATACAGATGTAAGTGATATGTATTTGGTCCTGAGTGGTTGGAGTACAATAAGAGCTGGGACGCTGAGTAATCTTGGACCTGGTGCTATTGATTCACTCCCCCATCCAACATGCCTGCACCGCATGGCCAAATGATGATGGTGGTCCTTCCGAGTTGATTGCTAGCTGCATTCGTTCGCTGTGCAGCGATGAGGCAAAAAAAGGGCACTTCTGCGCATGCGTATGCGACACAATGCGCACACGCGTCATACTATTGCAACGAACGATGTCATTTCACAAAGGGTCTAGCGAAGCATTTCAGTCGCACTGGTGGCCGCAGAGTGATTGACATGAAGGGGGCGTTTCTGGGTGTCAACTGACTGTTTTCAGGGAGTGTTCGAAAAAACGCAGGCATGCCAGGAAAAACGCAGGCGTGGCTGGGCGAACGTGTTTGTGACGTCAAAACAGGAACTGAACAGTCTGAAGTCATCGCAAGCGCAGAGTAGGTTTTGAGCTACTCTGAAACTGCACAAAAAAACTTTGTAGCCGCTCTGCGATTCTTTCGTTCGCACTTCTGCTAAGCTAAAATACACTCCCAGTGGGCGGCGGCATAGCGTTTGCACGGTTGCTAAAAACTGCTAGCGAGCGAAGAACTCGGAATGACCACCGATGACGGGTGTTGGGCTGTGCAGTCACTTTTAAGCCTTCAATGTTTCTCAGCTACGTTCATTAATAGGACAGTAGTCTCATCAGCACCACCCTGACCTGTCACAACCTAATGCCTAAGTGATGGTCAACTAAGCATTATATTGGGAAAAATCTGTCAGGTTAAATTTAAAGGGACATAGGGAAAAGGAAAGTAAAAATTCATTCATATGAACAAAAAAAAGAGCTTCGATGTCAGATTTTATTATTATTATTATTATTATTATTATTATTATTTTTAATTTGCCTACCCGTGTCCTCCAGAGTGCAACTGAAATGAGTACCCACACCAACCATACCCCCAACGCCACCCCTTCAGAGATCTCAGACCTCATCTCATTTATTCCACCTCTCACCTTCTTAGATTTCTCTGATCTGCATAATTTATATATATATTTAAAATATGGGGGCTTTGGTCATTAATATTTTTCTATAATAATCTGTACAAGGGTTCTATGAATGTTTCGGATGAGCCCAAAAGACAGGTTTGTGCGCATTTACTTTTAATAGGACTCTTTTCTATTTGCTATTTAAATTAGCTATTACGTTGGTGATATAAGGAAGACTTTGGTGGTTGAGTTCAGTCACATGTTTTTGCCATTGAGGAAAGATATGATTCCAAAACTGTTGTGCGTAGTGTTTGTCCCAGCTATCCCTCTCACTGTCAGACATGAATAAATATGGCTACATGTATTTGCTGAAGCCTGCCAGTGCCTTGGTACGTTCTATGCTTTTGTTACCTCTGCTCTGACAGTGGGGGTCATTCCGAGTGGTTCGCTCGTTGACGATTTTCGCAACGGAGCGATTAAGGCAAAAATGCGCATGCGCATGGTTCACAGTGCTCATGCGGTCAGTATTCTAGCACAAAACTTAGTAGATTTACTCACGTCCTAACGAAGAAATTTCATCGTTGAAGTGATCGGAGTTTGATTGATAGGAAGTGGGTGTTTCTGGTTGGAAACTGGCCGTTTTCTGGGAGTGTGCGGAAAGACGCAGGAGTGTCAGGGAAAAACGCAGGCGTGTCAGGGAAAAACGCAGGGGTGTCAGGGAAAAACGCGGCAGTGTCTGGAGAAACGGGGGAGTGGCTGGCCGAACGCAGGGCGTGTGTGTGACGTCAAACCAGGAACGAAACGGCGTGAGCTGATCGCAATCTGTGAGTAAGTCTCGAGCTACTCAGAAACTGCTAAGAAATTTATATTCGCAATTCTGCTAATCTTTCGTTCGCAATTCTGCTAAGCTAAGATTCACTCCCAGAGGGCAGCGGCTTAGCGTGTGCAATGCTGCTAAAAGCAGCTAGCGAGCGAACAACTCGGAATCACCCCCATTGCCCCATGCCACTTCTCTGGCAACCATTTCTCTCTCCTGCCGGTAAGACTGATTCCATGCCGCTACCCACTTATGGAACTCCCCTACCACAGTCTCTCCCACAGCCTGCAAATCCTTAAATTCTCTCTGAAATCCATCTCTATAGTTTGGGATGCATTCAATACTCCGGCTGTCAGGATCCCGGCTCTCAGCATTCCGGCACCGGGATCCAGACCGCTGGGATACAGACACCTATTTCCCCTCTTGGGGTGTCCACGACACCCCTGGAGGGAGAATAAATAGTGTGGTGTGCCGGCAAGGGGCTGTTTTTCGCTCGCCCCGCTGCCGGCATTCCGGCACCCGGCATCCCGCAGTTGGAATTCTAACAGCCGGGATGACAGGCACCGGTATATAGATACCCATAGGCAAACGCAGGGGGGGTTTCTTGTTGCCCGGAAACCCCCCTCCTCTTGGCAAGTGGCTCAAATTATGACAATAGCAATAGTATATAACATGATTGCTAGAGCTGCCGACACATCATGCAGTGTAAAGGACAAAGCAGAGCTGCTGCACATGCCCAGTGGTAGCAGGTTCTTCTACCAAGTTTGCTGTGTGTGTGCATCTGTATCCTCAATCATTGCTCTGGACCAGAGAGCAGCTACCAGGAAGAAGAGACAGGAGCCTTACCATGAGGTGGGAGAATGTGTGTTTAGAAAGTGCAGTACTGGTTTTATAATGTTTGTGCATTTATTTATTGTAGTATATTTAACCTTTTCCTGACCACTTACCTTATTTATATTATTGAAATATGTCTGATACAGCCTATACTATAGACCATCTATAATGTTAAATATTAATACTGTATTCCAGTAGTTAGAGATTGTGTATTGTATTTGGAAACCCCTCTCTAGAAATCCTGCGTTTGCCACTGATACCAACCCCTATAGTTTACCCTACTCCCACCTATAGTACCTAGTACCCACACTACTACAGTCCCCCACTGTCCCTATGTCATGCCTCTTGTTTCAGCTGTGCACTCTTCCAATTAGAATGTAAGCTTCCTCATGAGCAAGTCTCTTTCTCTCTCTCCCCCATTTTTTTTTTTTTTGGGTTCTGCCTTAATATTGTCTGCCTTGTATGTTCTAGTTTTGCTTTTACCCTGTTTTACCAACTTTCTGGCAGTATTCTTTGTAGGAGCATGACCCAAAATAACATTTTGCTGAGATGTCCATGGGAACAAGGAGCGGGTGCTATGTTCCTGGAGACCTGTGCATGCTCTGAGTCTTTATGCCAGAGTCTACTTGCGGTGCCGCAGGGTACTTACTGGGGTGCCATGGGTTGAGGTTCCAGGACCAAATCAAATTATGTATGGTCACCGTGATAGGCAAAACCAGTGCTGGTGGCTGCCAACCATAATATATGTGGACAAACAGAAGTGCCACCCTGTCCATCACCACATAACTGATTCTAAGGTGACAGATAAGCAAAATTTACCTAATTGAATATATATATATATTTTTTTAAATTCCTCAGTAAGAACCTCTTGGCCTATAGGTGCCATGAATAATAAATAATGATATTGTGCCGTGACTCAAGAAAGTTTGGGCACCACAGCTTTAGAAGATAATTCCACTCAAAACTGAAATTAGTTTTGGATTGAATATCATATGTAAGCTCCACTGCAAAGGATTGCTTACCTGTGGTCTGGTGTATAAGCCAATCATTGAGCCCATGACATCCTGTTGACACCGGCTACTCCTCCACTCACCCCTGCATACTCCTACTGTCAGAATAAACTTAGGTCTGCAAGAATGAGGAGATGTTCCTGGACTCTACTTGCCCCTGCCAAACTTACCAGCATGTTTTCTACCCAGAACCAGCATCCATCAGTAACATGCAGGGGCGAGCAAATTACGTGGGTGCTCTGAACGCTGTAACCCAGGTTAGTGACCTTATTAATAATTAACTGAGACATGGTGGAGAATATTATTATTATTATTTGTTTATATGGTGCCACCAATTCTCCATAGCACCATACAGGGAAGAAATATAATAATACACAAGTTCAATGTAAAATGGTTCAAACAGACAGTAGAAGGGTAAAAATAAAACAGTGAAATATCTAGACAACTGACTGAGTGACAGTTAAGAACCAGAGCTCTCCACAAACCAAAGTATTTGAAAGGGCAGGTATACAGGATCGGAGTCACTGCCTGCAAAGGCGTGCGGGGGACGGGGGGAGGGGGGGGGGGCATCAGGGCAAGAATAGTGCAGTAGGAGAATGTGAGGAGTAGAGGGCCCTGCTCTGTAGAGCTTACAGCGTAGGACAGAGGTTCCCAAACGCGGTCCTCAAGGCACCCCAACAGTCCAGGTTTTAGGTATATCCATGGCTCAGCACAGATAGTTAAATCAAATTGACTAAGGTCCTAATTAAGTCACCTGTGGCTAAGCATGGAGACAATTCAAACCAGGACCGTTGGGGTGCCTTGAGGACCGCGTGTGAGAACCTCTGGTGTAGAGTATTATTATATCTATTTATAAGGTGCAACAAGGGTTCCATAACGCCATTTAAGTGAATACAATTGACAAAAGGACACATAAGTATAAGCTAGTATTACAGTTTGCAGTTAGCATAATTAAACTACTCTATATGAGAGAGATGGACTCATCAGGAGATGAGGTCAGCTAGAAAGAAAAAAATAGATTTAAGCGCATGCTTGGAGCTTGGGAGGGCATCTCTGAGGTTAGTAGTGTCCCAAAAGAACTCCTGAATGTGAGAATGGGAAGTGGTGATCAAGGAGGAGGTGAGGCAGAAATCATTGACAGGGTGAAGAGGGCAGGAGGGAGGGAGTGAAACGAGGCTCAAGACATAGGCAAGAGCTTTATAGGTGAGGGAGACATGTTTGAATTTAATTGTGAGTGGTATAGGAGCCAGAGGAGTGACTGCCAGAGAGTGGAAGCAGAGGAAGAGTGACAAGAAAGGAAACGGAGGGGGGCAGCAGAATAGACTGAAGTGGGGTGAGGTGATAGTTAGGAAAGCCAGAGAGGGGCAGGTCACAGTAATCGTGGTGAGAAATGTGGAGGACAAACTTTCAGGGTGAAGAAGAACCTGATTTTGGAAATATTGCAGCTATGGAAATAGCAGGATTGTGAATGGAGTTGCGGTGGGGTAGAGTCAAAGGATAGAGTCAAGGATGGCACCTAGATATTAGATGGGGAATGGAGTAGAGTGAGACATTGTCAGCAGAGAGGGTGGGAGTAGAGGTTGACTATGAGTTCAGTTTTTGAAATATTGATTTTCAGGAAAGGTTGTAGCATCCAGGATGAGATGGCTGACAAACAGGAGATGACATGGAAGAGGACAGAGGGAGAGACGTATGGGAAGAGAGGTAATAGAGGTGGTACTGAAGTTAGAAGGAAATGATAAGCTTGTAGAGGTTAGACTTGTAGAAGGAGAAGAGAAGGCCAAGGACAGATCATTGGGGCGCAGATAGGAAGGGATGCGGAGATAGAACCATTGGACAATCAGCAGGTGAACCAAAAGAGAACTGTGTTGCAAAGCATAATGGTGTTAAGGGATTGGATGGAAAATGGGGGTGGTCAATTGTATCAAATGCTGCTGTAAGTTAAGGAGTATAATACCCTAAAGCTCATCCCTAATGAGGTTGGTGGCACAACGCAGCTGAAATAGTGGGGCAAATATTTGAAATCCAAATCTGTGTGACTATTCTGATATTTTTTTCATGACAGTTTGCCCCTGGGTGGCAATGTTCTACTAATTAGTATCTCATGTCATTTACTAAGCAATAAAATTGTCTCATAGTGTAAACATGGGTCTTCAACCTGCACAGAAGATTTGAAGAAACACTACAAATCTTATCTCTCCTTTAACATCAAGTAATATTTCAAAGCCAAAACAGTAACGTGCAAAATACCCGTGTAAGCTCATTGTGAAGGAGTCAGTAGTGAGGTGTCACTGAATAAATGATGTAAACTGATAAGGAAATCGTTTAGGTTGCATATTGCATGTGTGACATGGGCCATAATTGCTTCGTTTACCTGTGTGTGTCTTTATGTTCTGTTGTTATTCATATGTGCTATTTAATGTGCCTAAACCTTATGACAGCTATAAAGCTAAGTCTTTGCATGGCAGAGACGTGCTTTGCACTGATGTAAATGGAATTGGAGCTTAAGAGTATTTATAAATAGTGTGTGGAGTCATGGGCATGTATACTACCAAAGCAGCCGTGTTTGGACATCGGATTGTAGTTATGCAAACACTGTACTGCTGATACAGAAAATATGACAGATATTGTATCTGAATAGTTCCACAATGTCGGCATCTATCACCAAGTGCGTGTTTAGTGCGGCTTCAACGTGCTCCAATAGTGGTGGAGCCACAGCGCTCCTGCAACCAGCGCAGCCTGGGAGGGACTGTCCAACAGGAGTAAGTGCTGTTATAATAAGCTATAAAGCACACTACAGGGAGTGACAGGCTGCACATGCAATGACTGTATTTCATCCACACATAGTGTGTGTGTGTGTGTGTGTGTGTGTGTGTGTGTGTGTGTGTGTGTGTGTGTGTGTGTGTGTGTGTGTGTGTGTGTGTGTGTGTAAATTGTATAATATATATATAAATATTTATATATATATATACAGAATATATATATATATATATATATATATACATATCTCTATCTGTATGTGCATGTATAAATGTGTGTGTATATATATATATATATATATATATATAAATATATATAAATAAATATTTATATATGTATACATAAATATATATATATATATCGATCTGTCTGTCTGTCTGTTTGTCTATCTTTATAGTATTTGTACAGTATTTTCCCCTGTGAGTTATAGAAATGTATATATTTATCATACGCTTATCTCTTAATGGAGAGATCATTACTTCCCTTGCGAATAGAGAAACAAGGCTGAATAAATTGCTATATATATTTTTTTTATTAATAATAAATTCAAATATTTATACATACAGACCACACAATATATGTGTGTGCGAGAGGACAACATTTACAATCTTCGGATTGTAAATAGAATATAAGAAAGGGGCATATTAGCCACAGAAGAGAGATGGAGGCTGATGGTCATTCTCCCACCATATACGCGGTGACTATTTAGAATAGATCCTATGCTTGCTGACATAGGAAGGAAATCAGAGATCATTTATAGCAAGATTTCTCTGCAGTCTATAGATTGCTGCCAACTCAACGGGAAAAAAAGTCAACTCCAGCAGCACCTCGTATGACTAATAGCCCATCACAAGACGGAGAAGAGATTTGGAGAGGTGAGGGGTAATAGATAAATAGGTGGATAAAGAGATGGTAGAAGCTGCTCTATCAGGTAGACAGAATTAATGAGATGGATAAATAATGACATACAGTATGGGGAAGTGATAGGTAATGAGGATGTGAAATGAGGTTTTCAAAGAGTCCGAGATGGGGGAAAAAAATGATAAGAGGCAGATGAGAGGGGAGAATAACTGCGAGTAGGATTAACCTCTTCTGGGGTGTCTGCAATGTAAATAGATTAAAATGACTGCAGGGGGAAAATAGCTGGCAGCCCTACAGGAGGTTCCAGCAAATAATGGGTTACAATAGAGAAGCACACAAAGAGAAACTGAATCATTTTGATTTGCAGCTTGTGATAAAGCAATACTCTCCCTCCCTGTGCCTGCACACGCAGGAATCCACACAGAACAGGGATCTGGCACCAAACAGGTTAATAAAACCATCACCTCTGTTAATGGGATACAGCGTTTAGCAAATAGTGTATATGCATAATAGGATTAACAGCTTATTGAAAAATTCATAAGTACAGCATTGCGGTGAGATAGGGACTATTCTTGTAGGCAGCTTTTAGTTCGCATTCAAATGAGCCTGCGTGACCTTTATGCGAGATCAGACATTTATTTCCATCAAATCCCATTTTCCTTTGCTCTTTGTTTTCCGTTCATTATTTGATTAAAACAAATCTCTGGAATATATAGATATATATGTTATAGCAATTACACGTTCTCTTTGTATGTCATTATTTACCCACAAACCGCAATAAACAACTTTGCACAGATACAATGTATCATAGTGCATTATATTATATTGCTCTGCATTTGACTGTGCCAACGTGTAGCGGTCAAGCGCACCAGTCTGTCTTTTTCGGAATACACTGGGATAAAGCGTGGGGTGTCATGTATCCCTGAGATATTGCCCTACGTGTCTGTTCTTATTAGACAGTCACTCACCTACATAAGGTGCAGGGAGCCTGGGCTGTGCAGAAATGCTAATGGCTCTAATTTGGTGCACAGAGGATAGGAGAGGAGAGATGACTGGCGCTAGGCTGACATTCTGTATGCAATCTTCTGATGGGGATGTCAGTAATAATCGGTACATAGTAAATCTGCATGTTATGGTGGAGGCAGAAGATTCCCAGCCTCTGTGTTTGTTTGTTTATTGGAAGGCAGGGGAGGGATTTCCAAGTTTAACGTGTCTATATCTTCAGTATAATTGAATCGGATGTTTACTAATAATTACACACCAAGAACATCTGATTTGGCTGCTGTGGGACGGCTGCTTTCTGAGACATCTCATTTGCTAAATGTATTTCATAAATCGACTTGCTCAAAACAAGAGACAATTATGGAAACTGCTTTTTAGCTGTGGAAATGGCTTTTGCTGACCTGTACAGAACATAAAGAGCTTGTGGGTTCCTGTATCTATATATACATATTGGTTAGGCATGGGGTGTAGGGGGGTTTAGAGACTATCACGCTTTAAAATTATATACTGTACGACGTAATTATATATGTGCAATATTTTTTTCCCCTTTACATTGATTATTTTTAGATAATTTTTTTGTACAGCACATCATTTTTGAAATTCTTAGAAACGTTCATAATGAAATAATAATAATAATAATAATAATAATAATAATAATAATAATAATCATCATCAGGATAATTACTAATCAGAATAATTTTATTTGTGCTATGCTACGAATTCACGTTGTTTCATCTCATGATCTTTTTGTTTACGCGCAATTAAGTCGAGCGATATTTTCTGTAGCATCGATCGACGGGGATGGGGCTGGAAGGTGGGGGGAGCGGGGGGGGGGTAACATATTGAGCGGTATAAATGGTTGACGCTGCTCATTAGAATCTGATTTTATTGTGAGAGCTCACTCGTTCTTGCAATGTTACCTCTGATCGTTATTCTGGAGCCGGGCTAACATTAATAAATGTACAATATATGCTTCTTATGTTTGTATTAAGTATCTAATTCTGCGCTATACTATTGGTAGGTGAAATTATATAGGATATTAAGAATAACTTCACAAAATACCCAAGACAGCTACATTTCTTACGCCAGCGTATGTGCGTCTCAGCAGCACAGCAGGAAACATTACGCTGGAATTGAGACTTTGAAATATTTACGCTTTCTCCTATATCGCACGGAAGATAGACGCTGTAACATATGATGCCAAATAAACAGTTAGTGGGGAATTCAAATGTTTGAAAAGTCAGTTGGGTGTCTGTTTTTTTCCTATCTAATAGGAAAAAACAGACACCCAACCGACTTTTCAAACATTTGAATTCCCCCCTTAGTGTGCCAATCTCAGAGGCACTTACCTTGTGATAATATATGTGACTATCAGATCCTCTAGTTACTCTCAGATCCTTTAAGTTATTTTCCAGGTTACTACGCATAGCTATACTGTACATGCGGAGATTGGAGCTTTTTGCGTATAGCGCTAACGTTCTTACGCGTACATTACACCGATTTTTTTTTTTTAAATTTAAATAGCAAGACCAGGTTGGAAAAAAATAGAGTTTCCCAAAGGCCTTAAATCGTTTGCCATCTATCGCTCCCATAACAAAGCAAATAAAGTTTTTAATTCGTTTTACAACAAGAATCCCCAGATTTGTTTTGGGACCTTATAATGCTGGCTAATGCTATTTCAAGCAACTGGTTGGATACTTCCTAAGATCTAATGTCCTCACTAGCACTCTATTTTGTAAATCTCTCTCTCTCTCTCTCTCTCTCTCTCTCTCTCTCTCTCACTTCAGTTTAAAATAAGATCCCCCCCACCCCCACCCCATCTCATGTTATTGGATAGAGTAGTATATGTACACTTTCTGGAACAAGAGTGAGCAATAGGCAAAACTAATAACAATAAGCTCCTGTATGTTAGAAACAGTCTTGCTGATATACAATCTCCAGCCAGTTGGTGCCCATTCAGAGGGGATTTTTCCCAGAGTCACAGCATGGGGGGAAGCAATGGGATGAATAGATTTGGGAATGGGGAATACACTTGGAGAGCACCTTTTCGGAGCAGTGATTCCCACTTTCCATAGGACACAGCTCTTCAGCACAAGCTCTGCTAGTAGCAGAGATCTCTAGTCACTATTGAAGTCATTAGGTCTGTTTTGTTCATTATAGCACCAAATAAAATGCATGTTCTCAGGATAATATTGACATGCTCCAAATGGGATTTTCTGTAAGCATTTAATAATAGAACATAGCACAAAATCAAACCTTCAGAACAGGCCTGATAGACACAAGATCATCTAGCCTAACAAGGGCCAAATCATAGTAATGGTTTGTAACTGGTCCCCTCATCTACACTTTTCTTAAATCTAGATGGTTTCTAAGAAAGGTATAAAATGACCACGACACTGGGGTGATCCTTACACACCTGTATCACAATCTCTAGCTGTCCACATAATATAAAATAACTGTTATATGAGTCAGTGGGAATTGAGATTGTATAAGTTCTCTCTCTCTCTCTCTCTCTCTCTCTCTCTATATATATATATATATATATACACACAGTATATCATCCCATAATCTACCATTTACACAGGTGTTTTTTTTTACCTGTTTACTTAGTCAGCCCTGGAACTTGGGTAAATCAAAGGTGCAAAGGTGTCCCAAATTAAAGAAATATATATATATATATATATACATATATTTATAAGTGTGTATATATATTTGTATATATGTACATTTGCACATGCACAAACACACACACACACACACACACACACACACACACACACACACACACACACACACACACACACACACACATATGTATATACATATACACACATATGTATATACATATACACACATATGTATAAGCATACACAAACATACATATTACATATAACTCATAATCTCAATGTTCCATAAATATTCACATACTGTAATTAGTATGAAGCAATTTGCACCACAGCATTATGTGCAAGTACTAATTTACCATAATTTCTATAATGTTATAATGTGTAATGCAAATGTGCTCATTAATTTTAATAATATAATTTTGTTTCTTGCTGTTATTATTATTTTATGTGTTTTAAGTATTTAAAAGAAATCCTCAAAAAGAAATGGCTTTTAATACCGTAGGGCTGATATAGATTGTGTAACTCCTTTCATTTATTATGTTATGTAAAACAATATATATATAGCTTGAAGTTTTCTTCTTCTTCACAGAATGACCAGCACAATGAGAATAAAAGGCAAAATGAAATCTAATTTTTCATCTGAGAGAAATGTTTGTTTAAAGAGGCTGGCCTCTGTTGCTGATAGCAGGAAATTTACATCAAAATGTGGACTGTTTATGTGGATTTATTTATTTAACCATTGGACCTTTTGCTTAAAAGGTTTGTATTCGGCTTTAAGATCTTTCCCACAAGTGATGTGTTACTAAATATAATGCCATTTCCTAGCAATTAAAGAGATTATATACAGCTTGCACAACAGTGACTTAATAATGTGCTCAAGATGAATGTAAAATATTTATTTAGACTAATTTTGCATAGTTTGTATTATGGTATATTTCAATTAAAACTCATATGAGATATTTTCATCTTAAAAAAACTCTGTTTTTGTAAACAACAACATTTAAGAGGAATGATAAAGTAGGGCTTTTGATGTCTTGATAGATAGATATAGATAGATAGATAGATAGATAGATAGATATCTTGTAGATGATTCATGCAGTTAGAAACATATAGTTAGATCTGTGTAGATAGATAGATTTATGTAGATAGATAGAAGCATATAAATAGATTTGTGTAGACAGATACAGTATATAGATGCATATAGATAGATTTTTGCAGATAGAGAAATAGATAGATAGATAGATAGATAGATAGAGATATTGTAGAAAGATTGATAGAAAATTTTGGCATAGATGGATAAAAAGTAGATAAAAAATAGATAGATAGATAGATAGATCGATCGATCGATCGATCGATAGATCATAGATAAATATATAGATAGACCTCCAAGGACATACTATGATATATAATTAAATGGTTATAAACAGATAAAAATAGCAAACAAGAACACTTTATTCATAATTTTAATTACGTAAACTAATTACAACGAAGTATACACAATGTGCACAAAGTAAAATACAATTATTCATTTACATTTTCTAATAATTAACCACCAAGTGTTTTGAATTATATGTGCCAATCCATAAGTAAACTGGTATAATCATCTACTGTGCTGGAGGATTGTTTATATATTACCTAAACCCTCCAACATATGTATTGCTGTGTGTGAGATACATGTTACTAATAGATGCATAGGTATTGGATGAGGTTATGGTTCATTATTTGTTGAATTAACTTTCATAACAGGAAAGGTTGTTTGTGCATCTTTGAAGTATATAATTCCAGGTATATTTGGGATGCATTGTAATAGTGTAACACAATTGAAGTATATAATTCCAGGTATATATGGGATGCATTGTACTAGTGTGGCACAATAAGTGTACAGTAAGTGTTTCCATAGCACTTGTTTAATCAGATGAGTTGTAAGACAGGGGAGGATAAAAATGTGACTATTGAGTCTGTCCCAGTACATGGATTGTACTGATATGCATGTACTACCAATCTCCCCCACTAGGAGGAGTGCCGGGTGCCTGCGTATTCCCTGTACAGTATAATTACAACCAATACATGCATTTTGTACTCCACATTGTAGTAACAAGAGGTGTAAAGAGTTTATGTTATCTCAGCATTATTATGATATTTTCAGATGGATTTGATGCCTAGATTGAAACTTGGACCATTACATTTGTCCATGGTTTGGAGGCTTCTCCCACAAAACAGGTATTTGGAATTGAAAGTTAACACATATTTTCAAACTAAAAAAAAAAACAGTCTATTTTCCGACCTTGTTTAATTAGAAGCTACTTCAGTGTATTGTTCATGATTTCACCCAGGTTTGAGGACATCTCAGGATCCCTGTATGTCTGCAGCTGATGACAGCACTAGGTGTGACTTCCCATGGGGACATCTGAATGGGACACAAGCAGAATACACACATTCTTTAGCAAGCCTCCCTGTGCCCCTGTATGGAAGGAGAATGGGAGCCAAACAAGCCCAAGTTGGTCGCCTGCGTTCTAAACATGAGTTTCTCTCTTCTGGAACAGAAAACCCTTCTTTGTCAAACCTGTTAGTGCTTTTGTTCTGGGAATAATAGCTAAAGACAACTTACACAGCCTGAGCTGGGAACTCTGCCTTAAATCCGGACCTGACACTATTCACAAGCTCTTGACAGGGACAAAAAAGGGGAAATTAGGCCTAAAATCTAGCAGGCAGATGTCCAGGGTTAAAACAGGTTATTTGTTAATTGCTTTTGTGTTTTTAAGGGAAGGGAATTGATGGTTGAGGAAGAGATCTTTTAGAAAAATAATAAAATACAAACAGTTAGCACTCCACATGTGAAGTGATTCATTTCACAGTGATTCATATTTCTGGCTATTAATATGGATGAGTTAAACGAGACGCACGCTGCACACTGTCTGTTCACTTGTGTTAGGGGATAAATGTGTGGGACACTGTGAATGGAAGACCAGATAAAGAACTAATCCAGATTTAACACGTCAATTTCTCACTAATGTTCCACACTGCTATTGTGGCGTCTTTCTCTTCTCTATAGTGGTCAGCAATCTCGTAAAAGATTTAATTCTTAAGTCTTTATGTCTTTATTTAATCTACTGCTCCATTAGGAGGAGCAGCTTATTCAAGTACATTGCCGGACTTGTTGTTCTTGTATATGTTTATTAGAGATGAGCGGGTTCGGATTTAACGCCAGAATTAACGCCAGTTCGGTTTTATCTGGATTTTTTCTATTGGCTATCCAAAACACGTGACATCCGTGAGCCAATAAGATGCCGTTTTGAGAACTGAGTAAAACCGAGTAAAACCGAACCCGCTCATCTCTAATGTTTATATGTCAAGCTTATTATATAATAGTGCTGTGCATACGGTCACTCATACCAAGATTTGAATTAATTGCTGAGTCTGCAAAAGTTTTCCAAGTCTCAGATATGAAGCATGAATTGAAAGCATGGCTATGTTATAAACAAATAATTTTATAATATACGTTTGTTATTATGGCTTAAAATAAAGAGAAAACATTGCGAATGTCTACAAATGAAACCATTATCGTTTTAGAATTATGAAGCCTATTGTAAAATTGAGCAGAAAATGACAGGATGAATGTGATGAAGGCCTCCCAGTGATTTATATGAAGACTATGCAGCAGGGCCGTAACTAGGGGGGGGCTAAGGGGGCATGCGCCCCGGGTGCAGGAATTGTGGGGGTGCTGAGGAGTTACAGAGGAATAGGGTTTTTTTTTTTTTACCAGCAGTGCTGTGCTGCTCCAGTGAGACAGCAGACTGCTCCCGGGCAATGTCTCTGACCCACCTGTCTGCACACAGTTGGCTCCGACGCTATGCGGATGAGCTCCAGTACCTGGGACCTCTCCTATGCTGGCTACTGTCTTAAACTCTCTTCTTTGCCATGCAGTGCTGCGACTAGCATGCAGTGAACTGTGCAAGCTATAGAGGTGAGCTGTTGGTGCAGTGTTTTTAAGCAGGCTATGATCCCTGCTGCCTGGCCAGCACCGACCGATAACAGTCTATGGGGGTTATTCAGAGTTAGATTTGGGTGGGGTGTGTTCAAACGGAATTCTAAATTGCAGTGTAAAAATAAAGCAGTCAGTTTTTACCCTGCACAGAAACAATATAACCCACCCAAATATAACTCTCTCTGCACATGTTACATATGCCCCACCTGCAGTGCAACATGGTTTTGCCAAATTGCGAACTTTTTTGGTTTGCTAACAGCTCTGAATCACCCCCTAGGTTGCTTCTTATATACTTCGCTTTGCGGCCCTCACCTCTTGGGCCTGATGTAAAAGCCTGCAAGATGCCGGTTCTGGTGCAATTTCCGGCGAGTTACCCATATTTTTACCACGGCAAGTAATTAAAAGGCAGAGACATTGGTTTCGCCATTGAAATTATTTCTGTTTTAAAAAGACGGGCTCACACGTCAGATTTGTGCCTGCATCTTATATTGATTCTATTGTGCGTCACTTCTTTTATTAGTGAGTACAGTCATGTGAACATGATTGCAGCCTTATAAACACAACATGCAGACACTGTGATGGAGCGTAATGGTGCATGGTGATACATATGCCCTTTACATTGAGTTACACACGCTGGAGGCATGAGGTTCACTCTGTACAGGATGTGTTTAGTTGGAGTTGCTCAACTTAAACTGTAAGAGTATATTGTGTCCAAAAAGGATGACATTTTGCTATGATGAATTGGCAATGCCACAAGATGCAGCCAGTTCTTCATGGGTAGCATATGTGTCTTTTAGTCTTCATCACCATTCTGTAACGTGCATCAGGGTGAGAACCCCCAAGTTTCCTAACTCCTGAGTCTTCATAGGTTGCATTTAAGCCAACATGAACACATTGTACTTTGGCCATGCCTACACACTTCCTCTTTCCGTGGACCCATCGCTTCAAGTGTAAGGAGCTGCAAGCAGTCGTAAGTGCAAGATGTGATAGACTTTACATGGATTCATCCATAAATTGTGCATTGCATGCATACACGGAACTAAAACGTGTATTGTTTTACTTATCAGCAAAATGCACTTTCCATCCAACTCAACACGACCCCCTTTATCATTTCATAATAGTGTAATGGGGCACTCAATGTCACTTACTCTATTTTATTAAATTACATTTGCATTCAATTGGTGTAACTATTAAGAAATAATGATTAAATAATATTTTTGTTGATCAATTTACTTTATAAAGGTAGTAATAGATCTGCTTGCAGAGCTCACAATTCACTTGAGAACCATTGTTTTAGAAATAATATTACAATGGCTCCCTTTCTTTCTTTCAAATGCAAAAATAGTCTGTTGTCCACTTTAGCCAATATGCTCACTTCAGTGTCTTCCTTGGTGCACAGTAATTTACCGGTTGTGGCTGATCTGTGCACCTTTGTGGTTTTGTTTGCATTTGCCAATAGCAACTGATGTCTAAACACAGCTTACCTGTATTAAACAGTCATCCAGGAACAAACTATTAACAACAACATGACTTTATTATGGGAGTGCTCACAATCAGCGCCTAAGGTCCAACCTCCTAGTAGATTATATTGGTAGATCCTATGATGGTAATAGGTGGAAGTTACTCGTCGCAGTAGATAACTTTACCAGGGATTGGTTTATTAATGGGTAGAAAGCAGGTGCAGAATAACAGTGAGCAGCTTGTACAGGATGCGGTATCTCCAGTTGCATCCAGGAACATATGGAGATAATGCTGGTTGTGTAATACATCCTCTTATGCATATACATACATACACAGTAGTTGCGTAGGAATCTCTAATATGAGTAGAGTTGGTGCTGCAGTGGTATAGTGGGGTCTCTATCCTTCACTATGGGATTTTGGAGAGAAGAACACGTGTGTAGAATCGCACATGTGCGGTCACATGTCTGACTAGGTCTGAGATTGCGCTTCTGGCAGTCCTGGGTCTTAATGCCCAGACAGTAGACAGAACACTGTGTGCAGAGCACTCTCCTCCAACACTTTACAGACTTTCATTCACTTCATAGTTTCAGTTTTTATTTCCTAAAAATCTCCTAAAGTAAGTATCATTTATATCTTAAATTGATCAAATATGTTAGGAGACACCTAAATTGTCCTGGGTACATGTAAATGTTTTTGTGTTTGATGGTTTATTTTTCACAGTGAGCAGAAGGTGCCTAAAAAGTAGTGATGAGCGGGTTCGGTTTTACTCGGTTCTACTCGGTTCTCAAAACGGCATCTTATTGGCTCACGGATGTCACGTGTTTTGGATAGCCAATAAGATGGCATTTTGAGAACCGAGTAAAACCGAGTAAAACCGAACCAGCTCATCACTACTAAAAAGTCCATGTAAATTATAGGATGTGGCACAATCTCTGCAATCAAAGATCTAGTGAAGAAAGAAAGAAAGAAAGAAAGAAAGAAAGAAAGAAAGAAAGAAAGAAAGAAAGAAAGAAAGAAAGAAAGAAAGAAAAAGTTTTAACTGGGAAACAACAGTTCCTTTGTTCCACAAAACAAGGGCCATCACTAAAAATCCTCAATCTATAATTGCATAATCCCACTGCGCCAATTTAAAATCTAATTTGTTTCACCGTTCCCAAAGAACTATGCATATTGGGTTATAACACAGATTGTCGGCAAAAACGCAAGCATGTTGCAATCTTTTTATGGGGGTGTTTGAGACACACTAGCAGTTGGTGCAGTGTGACTATTTGGTTATATGGATTTACATTTCATATACTGTACATCAGGAGTTGTACAGAAAAATCTACTGAAGTGACACAGGTCTGATTGCTGCATCTTTATGTGGACATTTCTGGAACTTTTTGGAGTGCTTTGGGACATATACCTTCTTGTATATTATTTCATATACAGTATCTGGTGGTAGATTCTAGTGGCTCTCAAAGGTCATTATAGACCGCACCTGTGTACTGTTTACATCACAAACTACTTTGGGGAAAATCTTAGCTCACACTCATATATACATTAAGATACTTTGTAAATTACTTATATTGTGTTGCATGTAATAAATAAACCTTTGTGTCGAAAAATAAAACCCATGACGGATTATTCCAATATAAAATCCCCATTCCAATGGACCTGGATAGCTTTCTATACCAAACTTAAAGACTTATAAAATGTTCCCTCGATACTGGTTGGCCGGGTGGGAGGTGATGAGGGTGTGGTGTCACAACTGTATAATTCACCTGCCCCACACTGTACAGTGCCACAGTTCACTGCATTTTACATTGGCGGGTGGAGAAATGATGACATGACTCGCCATGAGTCATATCATCAAGACCCCAGACACATGGGTGGGATCCGGGAGACTGATCCACAATCACATTATCCTGAAACGTACTACCTTGTGCAGGGGCGGCAACGCTAACTACATATAAACATACATGTGTAGATGTATGTAATATAAGAGGTAGCGTGTGTTTGGAATCGGCAGCTGCGCTGTATGCCACAGCTGCCGTGCAGAACCCAAGACTTGGCATTAGGGTTTCCTCTTCTAAGTCCGCTCCCAGACTCTCATTGGCTAGTTCACAGGAGCCTGGGGGCTTGATGATATGACTCAGGGCGAGTCATGTCAACGTTGCTCTTCTGGCCAATCTAAAATGCAGTGAATTGATGCCCTGTACAGTGTGAATGAATGATACAGTTGCGACACCACACCCTGATACACAGTGCCACTGCCGATCCCGGACACACGCCACCACATGTATTACATACAGCTAAACATGTATGCTTATATGTACTTAGCGTTCCCCGTTGCACAAGGTAGTCGGCATTGCAGCACAGGGACTGCAGCCGCCGTTGGTCTCCTGAGATTATGATCTAGACTAATGTGAAGCAAAGACATAGTAAAGTTGCTCCCATACAGTGCGGGTTGAGAAGAGGGTCATACTGTCCTAACAGGACCCCCCTGATAGACATCACAGAGCTCCCAGGAGTCTGTGTGCAATGGAGGCCCATCCTGAGCCAGCAGCCTCTAATGCTGCTCTCCCCACAGCTGTCCCAACTCCCTGCATTCTATCTCCTATGGCCCCATGTCCTTTCCCTCCCCACACAATCCCCAGATTTCCCAGCCACCAGCTTGAGCATTACAGCTCCCTCCTCCTCCCAGCCCCTCTCTCATCCTCCAGCCAGAGTCAGACATAAGCTGACGCAGCCACCCGGGCCTCTCTCCCCCAGGGTCCATCTCTTCCCAGTCGCCAGGCTCCTGCTCTTACCTACAGCTTTCCCCAGAGAAGGACTCATAATTGCACTAAGCACTGTAGATAAAGGATTTTTTTCATTACAGGTGACAGGTTGAGATGTCCTCCTGTCATGTTTTACTCAGCGGCAGATTAACAATGGGGCAGAAGCTACAGCTCCAGGCCTCCACATTAAAATAGACCCATCATAATAACAGCCGATAATGACCAGCTACCTAGTTGGCCACAGTTGACCATAAATTATGAATATTAAAATTAAAGATAATCCTTTCGGTTTTGTTGAAAACAGAACACACCCGAACTGAAATTTGGGGATGTGAGTAGAACCGAGTCCCAGCTCAGATCACTATCACTATTGTGGATCTGAGTGTACTGAATCCCAAGTCAGGTCTTCCCTCGAGTTCAGAACTGGGATTTAAAAAAAGAATCTCGGGGTTTGGTTTGCAATGTTCCTCCCTTGTGGGTTTAGGTGCCATTTCACTCAGGTATATATCGGTGGTGCTGTACTCTGCCTCTTCTTGGACCATGTATAGAAAGTGGTGATGCTGTATACGAGAATGTCCACCTTGTTTAAATGTGAGGATGCTGCACAGCTCTAGACAAGATAGTAAGGGAGAGGTATGTTGTGTGGTGAAAAGAAGCATTAAGAATAGTGTATAGAAGAGTCGGGGAAACTAAAGAGATATGGAATGGAGGATTGGGTGGGGTTGGAGGGGATGGAGTGTAGAAGACGGGGAAATATAAAGTAGGTGGATGTATCTGGAAGGTATGTCTGAGATTATGCCTAGAGATTAATGAGCAGTGAGACAAACAGTATTTGACCTTTTATTGGAATCAATGATAGATGAGTCACAGTGCTCTCTCCAGTTGATCCCAGTGGGACTATCTTTCTGTATACCCGCCAGAGTTGTATACTCCCAGTTTACAGAGGACCCCACGTTTGGTAGGGTTCCTAATCCCAGAGTTTATGCTCCCTCTAGATCTACTTGGTCAGGTCTTTGGTAAACAGGCAGGTATCCACAGTCAGTTCATGTAACTATGTCCATGTAGTCATAAAAAAAAGAACAAATAATGTCCTGAAAATGTCCTTCAGTATACATGTGTAATACGTGTTAAACTATACAGCGTTCCACAGGTGTAGATCACATCCCAGTCTTCTGGAGTACACTTGTCTCCCCTTGTTGTGCTGCTGTGGGCTGTTATTTCACTACTTTGCTGTAATGTCTCAAGGCTCATTAATCTCTACGCATAATCTCAGACATACCCTCCCAGATACATCCACCTACTTCACATTTCCCCGTCTTCTACACTGCCCCCCTCCAACTCCACCCAATCCTCCATTCCATATTTCTTTAGTTTCCCCCAACTTCTATAAACTATTCTTCGCCCTTCCTTTCACCACACAACATACCTCTCCCTTACTATCTTGCATAGAGCTGCACCATTTCACTCAGGACAGTGTATGGTGAGGTGGGCAAAATTGACTGGAAAATGACTGGAAATTAATGCAATTGATGTTAGTAATGCTATAGGAACAAAAGCAGTTCTGAGTTACATGATTTGAACTGGTTTTATTGATTTTTAAAGAAACTCAGATCCAAAACCAAACCCAAAGCTGAACCCAAAACACTTGAAGGTGGAATTGAAAAACCAAAACAAGATGGTGAGTTAGAGCAGAAAAACACGGGGGTCCTACGCACACATCTATTAGAATTGTATTTCTAGTTTTCTCAAAAAGTTATGCAGTGGGGTTTATAATGTAGAGGGTGAGCACTCCTAGGTGATTCTAGCCACATCCACACAGCCCAGGTCACAGCTCCTCCCCTTCCCGGCATAGGCACTTGAACATGTTTAGTCCGGTCCAACGCCCTTAATCCAGCCCTGGTTTTATCAGTTTACATTTTTCAAATTAATAATTAATTTATACACTGTGGGGGTCATTTCGAGTTGTTCGCTCGTTGCCGATTTTCGCAACGGAGCGATTAAGGCAAAAATGCGCATGCACATGGTACTAAATGGTACAAAAATGGTACATGGTACAAAATGTACAAAAATGGTACAAAAATGCGCATGCGCTAAGTATTTTAGCTCAAAACTTAGTACATTTACTCACGGCAGAACGAAGAATTTTCATTGTTGAAGTGATCGGAGTGTGATTGACAGGAAGTGGGTGTTTCTGGACGGAAACTGACCGTTTCCTGGGAGTGTGCGGAAAAACGCAGGCGTGTCAGGGAAAAATGCGGGAGTGTCTGGAGAAACGGGGGAGTGGCTGGACGAACGCTGGGTGTGTTTGTGACGTCAAACCAGGAACGAAACGGCCTGAGCTGATCGCAGTGCAGGAGTAAGTCTCAAGCTACTCAGATACTGCTAAGAAATTTCTATTCGCAATTATGCTAATCTTTCGTTCGCAATTCTGCTATGCTAAGATACACTCCCAGAGGGCGGCGGCCTAGCGTGTGCAATGCTACTAAAAGCAGCTAGCGAGTGAACAACTCGGAATCACCCCCTGTGAGCATTAGTCAGCATCAGTAGCAGTTTTACTAATATAGCAAAACTGCTACTGCTTGCGATCGCATGCTGAGGGTTGCCCAGCACAGGGTAAGGCCACCCAGCATGTTAAGGGCCACCCAGTGATGCAATCTCAATTCAATTCGATTGCATTGCCGAATCGGGCATTTGAGGCAGACCCCCTGCAAACACAGTGTGGCTGCATATGCGAGCACACCAGCGCCATGTTTTACCCTGCTGCAGGTGCATGTGATATCTCACGGCCGCCCCTTAAATGGTCCGGACCCGCCTCCGTTGTCCTGACCACTCAACCCTAACTGTGCATTGCCACCCCCAATGCCCATCTCTATCAATCACATTGCGATCACATCCTTTAAGGGTGTGAAAGTCCACGCCTGTTTTCACACTATTGCGACTCAACACTGAATCAGGGCCTCTATCTGTCCTTCAATGCAGATAGTAAGAATAACATTTTGTAAGTCCATGTTTCATATGGGAGGCTTATTACTGACTCAGGGAGATCCTATGAAATTACCAGACTGGACCAACCTCTATGTAACAATATATTAAGGAAATGAAGATCAGATCTTGCATATCTGTTCTCCAGATCTAAACCGCATGTTCCATCCTCAGACACAAGTATTAGTATTACTTTGATGCACTGGACACAACTGACTTAAATTAACTTCCTTAAGTAGTCTACATTTTACCAGTTTAACAGTGGTGTCCAACTTGCATGCTAGGGCAAATTAAAAATATGTCAAACAGCCCTGAAGGTGAAGGCAGGGCCGTCTTTTCATATGGGCTCAATGGGCACATGCCCAAGGGCCCCAGGAGTATAATGACCTAGGCTGATAGATGAGGGTCCCCTCTTTCCAGGGGTATCAGATTTTTTTAAATCGGCCCTGGGGAACCAGATAAATCCGACTTCCAAGCAGTGGTCCCCACCAAGCTTGTTAATTACTCTTCCCAGCTAGATATCTCAGGTTCTGTCTGATTTAGGGTTTTTCTGAGGATATAATCCAAAAGCTGGAACTCTTCTCTTTCGGTGGACACTGGCAGCTTGTCTCTACTATGCCCAGAACCAGAGATATCATCCCTCAAGCAGCTGGTCCTGCTCCAGCTCCACAAGCCTAATATGCAGTTTTATATTTTCGTTAGTGTATTGCTCTGGCTCCTGAGCTCTGATCCACAGGTCCCCAGTACCTCCTGAAAGGGGGGACTCTCTAGTTTTTTTTCATTCAAAGCTAAGAAATCTATTTCCAGGAACTTGAGATATCTGCATTCCAGCAAGCGGCCCTCTCTCCAGAAAATAATGACTATTAAGCCTACTCCACTATCCACACCTCCCCGAAATACTAAACACCCCTACCACCCTGGAAGTCATGTACCAAGGACCCTTTATTCAGCTGAATGCCCCCTTCTATAGTTTAGTGTTCTTGCTCCCTCCCACCCCATCTCCCACCATCTGTGCAGTAAAGTAGTAATTAGCAGAAATTACATGCTGAGCGGAAGTTATAATACCCCCTACCACCGGTGGGAAATCAAAGCTACCGCTAATAGTACTCCCCACCCCAATAGTACCCCCCACCCCTACCGCTGGAGGATGGGCAGGGGCCCCAGTGCATTGCTGTGCCCAGGGGCCTACACTTCTGTTAAGATGGCCTGGGTGAAGGTACTGTAGGGCTCTTGTGATGTGAGAGTAGGGCCACTGACTGCTATAGGATATTGGGGGCTTAAGCAAAAACTGTTATGTCAGCCTCCCTCAATCACAGTCACATACAGCCAGGCTCGGACTGGTCCACAGGGGTACAGGGGAAACCACCGGTAGGCCCCACTGCCTGGGGGACCCTCCTCCTCTAGGGATCAGGTTCTAGACTGTGTACTTGAATTATATATTATACATATGTTACCTTATATTGCACAGGATTATGATGTATTCTCTACAGTACATTGCTCTCATTAATCTGGCACATTATAATGCATGGACTAGCATTAATTACTATATAAATTATCAATGAGTCCAGACCAGGTACTCTATAATGGTTAGCCAAACCTCTGTGGTGGCTGGCCACACCCCCTTTGGAGGCTGGCCACACCTCTAATCATGGGCCCCTACCACTGCATACTCCCGGTGGGCCCTTCATGCTCCAGTCCGACACTGCATACAGCAGAATGAAGGGATTTGAGTGTACATTGTAAACATCCAATTAACACAAAATACATACAAAGATGTTCTTTTAATATCATAGAATGATGCACAGTTATAATAACCTTTAATAAATGCATGCACATTGCAATATAACATATAATTTCAGATGGACAAATGATAACTATTACTCATGCCCAAAATAATGTTTCATTTACAGAATTCACCCGTTGGTGCATTAAAAAAGGTCTACAAACTAATGTATAACAGAAGAATAACATATGTAATAGAGAAAATACAGATAACACAGTCAAGGTGTGAGTCACTGCCTTGATGCTCAACATCAGTCTATACATTGGCACTTGACTGGACAGTCACCAGTTTCCAATGTATTTGGATCATCAGGTGAAGACAATTTGGTTGGCAGCCTGTAGTCCAATCATGTGCTGTCTCCACTACACAGACCCTATGAGTTTACTCATAACTCCATTCTTCCAGACTTCTAGGACAGAATTGAGGTCAATTATGTCAGAATTTCCCGATCCCAGAAAGGATCTAGTCGCATGCCAGAGGTTCATTAAAGAGTTAGGTAACGCCACCGAACCCACAAACAAAGATTGGCGAACAGTGCTACGGGTATGTTTACCCTCCAATATTGACCCCGCAAAGTTCATAACTGATTGCAATTTAGACGAAGAAGTACCTATCACTGATGAGTACACTCAGGAGAAGGTACGACAAATCAATCTGCAATTAGGAATATATTTCCCAACTGTTGTCAAATGGAATAAAATATTTTCCATAAGACAAAAGGAAGGTGAAACTGCATCCGAATATTTCCATCGAGCACTGTAGGAAATGACTAGATACACTGGGATCGAGGACATTGGAGACAATGCACATCATAGGGAGGTAGCTGTTTCAGTATTAATGGACGGGTTGAAGGAGGCACTCAGAACAAGGGTACAGACCTCTCTACCAAACTGGAGAGGTATCTCAGTGGCTGCATTGAGAGAGTCCGCTGTCGAGCATGATAGGAACATCATTAAACACAGGGAGTCACAGGGGGAAAAACTGATGATGGTAAGTATACAGGCCCTTACGGCAAAACCCCATCAGCCGAAAACCCGGACCCCTGTTGTTTGGGACAGACCTAGAACATGTTTCATCTGTAGGAAGGAAGGGCATTTTGCCAAAGACTGTAGGAGTGGTAGAGCGCATAGCCAAGATAGAACCCTACACAGAGAATACGAACCACACTACTACTCACATAATTGGGATCAGGGACCACATAGGAGAAGTTACGAGCCACATGCAGGGGAAAGAAGGAGGTACCCCCAAGGAGAGATGGGCAGATCTCCGGAAATTCTCAGCTACCTCCCCCACATATCGTAGCTGCCAACGCGCTGCGGGAGGGTCTCACCACACAATAGGGGTTGGGCCACACCTGTAGTCTACAACCAGTGAAGTTGATTGCTAGCCTTGGTAGTGAACCTGAGGTCACGGTTGATGTAGCTGGGTTACCATTACCTTTTCTTGTAGACACAGGGGTGGCCAGGTCAGTGTTAAATTCAACTGTAGGTATAAAAACCACGGGTAAAACAATTTCGGCAATGGGAGTAACAGGAATAGTGCAACACTACCCTTTGAGTAGACCTGCAGAGATTACGATAGGGCCCTTGCAAACCAAGCATTCTTTTTTGCTGGCTGCAGCGGCTCCGACTAACCTGCTTGGAAGAGATTTATTGTGTAAAATGCGGTTTGTCATATACTGTACTCCTGAGGGTGTCTTCTTGGATATACCTGAGAATCACGTTCAGGAAGTACAAGATATATTAGACACCACTCAAAGGCTAATGTCGCATTCTGCTGTTATAGACAAGTGTCCATCAAAGGTAGAGGAAATGATCTCACAAATACCGGGTTCCCTTTGGACCAAAGATGGACAAGACACTGGATTGATGGCGAATGTAGCTCCGGTAGTAGTGCAAGTAAAAGACGGAAGGATAGCTCCAAAAATCCCTCAGTATCCTCTGAAGCCAGAGGTAGAATTAGGAGTGTACCCCGTCATAGAGCGGTTGCTACAACAGGGCATACTAGTCAGGACGTCCAGCACTGCCAATAGTCCCATCTTCCCTGTGAAAAAGAGTGGGGGGAGGGGTTACAGGCTAGTGCAGGATCTAAGGGGGATAAACAAGATAGTTGAGAGCCAATTCCCCGTAGTGCCCAATCTAGCTGTCATCCTCATGCAAATTCCCCCTACTGCAAAATTTTTCACTGTCATTGACCTCTGTTCTGCCTTCTCTTCTGTCCCTCTGCACCCTGACAGCCAATACCTCTTTGCATTTACATACAGGGGAGTACAGTACACCTGGACTCGTCTCTCCCAAGGTTTCATTGACAGCCCAAGTATTTTCTCCCAGGCTTTGCATGACTGTTTACAATCCTTTCAACCTGAGAGCGGATCAGTATTAATACAGTATGTCGATGACTTATTGCTGTGTTCTGATTCACTTGAATCATCCTTGAAAGACACGAAACAGCTTCTGTTTCATCTTTCACATACGGACACAAGGTTTCAAAGGATAAGTTGCAGCTGTGCCAGACCAGGGTAAAATATTTGGGACATTGCTTGACTCAAGGATTTAGACATCTCACCGCTGATAGATTACAGGCGATTTGCGACATGACCCTGCCACAAACCCAGCAACAGATCCGCACTTTCCTTGGAATGTGTGGGTACTGCCGAAACTGGATCCCAGGATTTTCCATACTGGCTTTACCTTTGCAAGAGATGGTCTCCTCGAACAAACCAGATCGGATCTCGCACACAGATGAGTCCGAATTGGCCTTTGAGAGACTCAAACAGTGCCTATCACAGGCACCTGCATTAGGTATGCCAGATTATGGGAAGCCCTTTGAATTATATGGTACAGAAAGTGCAGGGTGCGCAGCAGGAGTTTTAACCCAGAGACATGGTGATGCCAGCAGGCCGGTAGCTTATATAGTGCACAGTTGGACACCGTAGCGCGGTCTCTCCCCACATGCTTGCGAAGTGTTGCAGCGATAGCTTTGCTAGTAAGTAAAAGTGAAGACGTAGTGTTAGGACACAACCTGACCATCCATACACCTCATGCAGTATCAGCCTTACTGAACTCCGCCCAAACCAGACATGTCTCATCGGCACGGTTTACAAAGTGGGAATTATCACTGATGGCCCCTGTAAACATCACCATCAAAAGATGCAGCGCACTAAATCCTGCAATTTATCTGCAAGTGTGCCTGGACAGGCACAAAGGGTGGAGGATGAGAATGATGGTGAAGGAGGATTTAGTGCAGATACTGATATGCATGATTGTATGGAATACCTGAATCAGACTTTCACTGCGAGACCTGACATCAGTGACAACCCACTGGAAGGCGTAGACTTTACCTTTTACACTGATGGTAGTTGCCACAGACAGACGGACTCGGGAGACTTGTGCACTGGATACGCAGTTGTAGATGACAGAGGTATCATAGAAGCTGAACCCCTGGGCCCACCGCATTCAGCACAAGTTGCTGAGCTGGTTGCCCTAACCAGAGCGTGTGAATTGGCCAAGGGTAAGTCAGCCAATATATACACAGATTCTAGGTATGCGTTTGGAGTAGTGCATGATTTCGGGGCCCTATGGCGCCTCAGAAATTTCATGACGGCAGCTGGCACACCTGTAGCGCATGCATCCCACATAAAAAGGCTTCTAACAGCGATACAAGAACCAGACAGAGTGGCTGTTATCAAGTGCAAAGCACACACTTACAACCAAGACCCAATTTCACTTGGTAACAGCCGGGCAGACGAAGCTGCTAGATCAGCAGCCAGCACCCCCATACAAACGAACATCACCTCACTGATGACATTCAACACAATCAACACACAAAAATTAATTGAAATGCAAAATTTGTGTTCTCTCCAGGAAAAGGCGGTCTGGAGGTCAAAGGGGTATGACCAGGAGTCCTCAGGACTCTGGACAGGTGGACACGGTAAGCCAGTGGCCCCCAGAGCATATCTTCCAAGCTTAGCTGAAGCGGCACACGGTCTTAAAGAGGGTATGTGTAAGCTGGTGAGAGCCTACTGGTGTGCGCCAGGATTCTCTTCTCATGTGGGTAAGAGAGCAATGACATGTCTTACTTGCTTGAGGAAGAATATTGGAAAGTCAAAACCAACAGAGCCATCCCATATCCCTCCAACAGACGGCCCTTTTCAGGTAATACAAATTGATTTCATACAGTTACCACCCTGTAGGAATTTAAAATATGTGTTAGTCGGTATTGATGTATTTTCCAATTGGGTAGAAGCGTTCCCTGCTGCCACAAATACTGCTACATTCACTGCAAAGAAAATTGTGCAGGAATTTGTGTGTAGATATGGTATCCCTAGAATAATTGAAAGCGATAGGGGTACCCATTTTACAGGTGAAGTCTTTCAGGTAATGTGCAAACTGATGTGAATTAATAGCAAGCTGCATACTCCGTACCGACCACAGGCGAGTGCGAAGGTGGAGAGAATGAACAGCACTATTAAGAACAAGCTGATCAAAGTGATGGCTGAGACTGGATTGTTGTGGCCAGAAGCTTTGCCACTAGTGCTGTACAGCATCAGAACCACTCCCAGGTCTCCCCTTAACCTATCACCCTTTGAGATTCTTTTTGGCCGACAACCTCATGTAATGATAGACCCCCAGGATGATTTGAAATGCAATAACGAAGTGACTGTAAAATATTTGGTTAGGATGAGCCAGCAGCTGAGGAATCAAAATAGAAATCTAAAGCTGGTGATTCCTGACCTACCGAACAGTAATTGTCATGACATTGAACCTGGGTATTATGTAATGATTCGAAATTTTCTACACTCAGGTTGCCTCATTGATAGGTGGGAAGGACCGTACCAAGTCTTGCTAACCAGCACAACAGCATTAAAGGTTGCCGAAAGAGACTCTTGGGTCCACTCATCCCACTGTAAGAAGGTCGCTGACCCGGAGAGAACCCGTGACAAAGAGCAGAGTGTAGAGAACATCGTATCACTGGAGTGTCTGTTCCGGGAAGGTTGAGAGGCAGTACTGTTGAGACGGCACCTGAGCACAGAGAACAACAAGACCAGAGGTGGTTGTCGCACCAGTTTTTTATTTTCTCCATCCCCCACTACCCTCCTTCTCTTCTTCTCTTTCTCCCCCCCCCCCCCCCTTCTTGTCTCCCTTCTCTTCCCTTAACAAGATGGACCTTCCCCAAGAGACTGCGTTTCGGTTTTCCTGTTAATCCTGTTGTTGACCAGGACAGTCTGTTTCGGTGAGGGTCCCAGAGAGGTCGAGAAGGGAATCTGGAATGGGTTCTGATGGCGAGGATGGATTTGTACAATCTCAAGAGCAACACATCCCTCGAGCAAAGGCGAGTATCAGATAGCGCTCTGGTAGTCAGGGAGCTCGGAGGCACTGTGAAGGGTTATTGTCTGAGGAAAATTGCATTTGTAGGAATTGTGAGAACATAGTCGAGGATGGGTGCATCCAGAGATGTCAGTCCAGCCTTAATATCAACATGGACCGTCATCCATTGAGTGATTACCACTCACTAGTGGGTAAGGTCTTAAACCAGACAGAATGCTGGGTGTGCTCACAAGTACCTCAAGATCAGAGCAAGTCAGGATTAGTACCGTACCCTTTAGCAATAGATGAGGTACTTGAATTGTGGGGTGGGAGACCGGTGGACAAGAAATTCAATATTTCTAGGCCCCCTAGTTTGAAGCTCCACCAGTATCATGTAGATAGATCCTTATTATGTTTCAATATTTCTAATTACCGAAAACCGGGAAATTGGGAAGTGACGTGGAATAACCAGACAATGGCTTTTTCGCACAGAGCTGATAGGATACCCATAGACTCTGAACTTGTACGCCAAATAGCCAACAGTGGAAGGTATTTCTGGTATAGGTATACTCGAGGAAGCAAGACCATGTGGGTTGGAGAAGTATCACCAGGGTACTGTGCTCATATCATCCAGCCCGATACTTGTACTGAGCAGATGGGAGAACTAGGGATTTGGTTTTTCACTTGGAAAGTTTGTAATATGGTAATGTCATATTCTGTCCCCTATGTTCTCCCCGATGATGCCTATTTCATATGTGGGAGGAAGGCGTACAAGTGGCTTGCCCCGAGCTCAGAGGGATTGTGTTATGTTGGAAGAGTGTTGCCAGAGGTCATGACCATAACCCATGATAAGATGAAAGATGTTCACCGCAGTGCTCAGGCTCCTTATACTCATACTCACTATGAACACATTGTCAAGAGACACCTCATAGAGAGGACAGAGCACGTAGCCTCTGATTTGATCCACGAATCCACCGGGATTCAATTCCTTCTCGCATTAGACATCACCCGTACTGCCAGAGGAATTATAAATTATAGGTATATCCATGCGCTAGCTAACTTGATAGATAATATCACTGAGATGTATGACGACACCTTCAGGTATACGGGAAGGGAGTTACAAGCTTACAAGACGGAACTGATCCAGCACAGGATGGTCCTTAATTATATCACAGCCGTGACGGGTGGGTACTGTGTCACTTTGGCAACTCAATATGGTGTGAAGTGCTGTACGTATATTACAAACAACACTGATGACCCCACTGAGATTATCGATCAAAAGATGGACGATATCTTGCAGTTGAAGTGGGAGTTCCGGAGGAGTAATTAGCTGACCGGCTGGGTCTCATGGTTGAACCCACAAAATTGGTTCTCAGGATTAGGAGAGTGGGCTCAAAATGTTATTATGAGTGTAGGGAAGTTTCTCCTTTGTATCCTGGGAGTCGTCATAATTATTAGCTTGATATTTAGGTGTGTTCGAATTCTGACGCGGCGCAAGCACGGCACAAATTTGATGAGTTTAAGGAGCGAGGGCATTGTCATAGCAGCAGATTTAATTTACGACCCATCCATAGAGACAGTGTTATGATAAGGATTGCAAATGAATTCCATGGCCTGTTTCTTTCACCCATTTTTCCTTTGTCTCCCCCTCTGCCCAGATACACCCATCCGGAAAAGACATCAGCCCTACCCAAGAATGTTTATGTAAATGTTATGTGAATGTATTTTAGATGTGTCTTATCTTCATCTCTACAACCTTCAGTTAATGACACACATAGTCGACAGGTGATATCTACATATACTAACACTCACATATGTTCCCCCTCCATGTATCATCAACTAAAACCCCTTTCACACCGCAGCTTATACCCGGTATTTTGCCGTTTTAACTGGCTTCCTAAACGGGTCAAGCTGCGATGTGAAAGGGTCCCCTTCAATTTACCGTTTTCAAAATACCGGTATTTTGAAACGGTAAAAAAGCAGGGTCCTACCCGTTTCAGTCCCATTTCACTGTGCAGTGTGAAAGGGTCTGAAACGGTATTTGCAAGCCCCAGAAGATGATAGGCTGTCTCCATGTGTGATGTCACCAGCCACAACCAGGAAACAGCTTGGAAAACACAGGAGACACATGAGAGAGTGGCTTTATAAACGTTTAAATGTGAAAAACACGGAAAAAAATGGCGTGGGGTCCCCCTCCAAAGCATAACCAGCCTCGGGCTCTTCGAGCTGGTCCTGGTTCTAAAAATGCGGGGAAAAAATTGACAGGGGATCCCCCGTATTTTTAAAACCAGCACCGGGCTCTGCGCCTGGTGCTGGTGCAAAAAATACGGGGGACAAAACGAGTAGGGGTCCCCCGTATTTTTCACACCAGCATCGGGCTCCACTAGCTGGACAGATAATGCCACAGCCGGGGGTCACTTTTATGCCGTGCCCTGCGGCCGTGGCATTAAATATCCAACTAGTCACCCCTGGCCGGGGTACCCTGGGGGAGTGGGGACCCCTTCAATCAAGGGGTCCGTCCCCCCCAGCCACCCAAGGGCCAGGGGTGAAGCCCGAGGCTGTCCCCCCCCCCATCCAATGGGCTGCGGATGGGGGGGCTGATAGCCTTTGTTGTAAATGAAAAGATATTGTTTTTTTCCAGTAGTACTACAAGTCCCAGCAAGCCTCCCCCGCAAGCTGGTACTTGGAGAACCACAAGTACCAGCATGCGGGAGAAAAACTGGCCCGCTGGTACCTGTAGTTCTAATGGAAAAAAAATACCCAAATAAAAACAGGACACAGACACCGTCGACAGTAAAACTTTATTACACACTGCCGACACACACATACTTACCTATGTTCACACGCCGACATCGGTCCTCTTCTCCATGTAGAATCCAGGGGTACCTGAAAATAAAAGTTCAATATACTCACCTCAGCCATGGTCCAGAGATAAATCCACGGACTTGGCAAAAAAAGAAAACGAACACCCGGACCTGCGGACCGAAAGGGGTCCCATGCTAACATATGAGACCCCTCTCCCCGAATGCCGGGACATCACGTGACTCCTGTCACTGTAGTCCCTTCAGCCAATCAGGAAGCGCTACTTCCGTGGCGCTCACCTGATTGGCTGTGCACTGTCTGAGCTGTCAGACAGCGCATCGCAAAGCCGCTCCATTACTTTCAATGGTGGGAAGTTTGCGGCTAGCGGTGGGGTCACCCGCCGGTCAGCGGCTGACCGGCGGGTGACCCCACCGCTAGCCGCAAACTTCCCACCATTGAAAGTAATGGAGCGGCTTTGCGATGCGCTGTCTGACAGCTCAGACAGTGCACAGCCAATCAGGTGAGCGCCACGGAAGTAGCGCTTCCTGATTGGCTGAAGGGACTTCAGTGACAGGAGTCACGTGATGTCCCGGCATTCGGGGAGAGGGGTCTCATATGTTAGCATGGGACCCCTTTCGGTCCGCAGGTCCGGGTGTTCGTTTTCTTTTTTTGCCAAGTCCGTGGATTTATCTCTGGACCATGGCTGAGGTGAGTATATTGAACTTTTATATTTTCAGGTACCCCTGGATTCTACATGGAGAAGAGGACCGATGTCGGCGTGTGAACATAGGTAAGTATGTGTGTGTCGGCAGTGTGTAATAAAGTTTTACTGTCGACGGTGTCTGTGTCCTGTTTTTATTTGGATATTTTTTTTCCATTAGAACTACAGGTACCAGCGGGCCAGTTTTTCTCCCGCATGCTGGTACTTGTGGTTCTCCAAGTACCAGCTTGCGGGGGAGGCTTGCTGGGACTTGTAGTACTACTGGAAAAAACAATATCTTTTCATTTACAACAAAGGCTATCAGCCCCCCCATCCGCAGCCCATTGGATGGGGGGGGACAGCCTCGGGCTTCACCCCTGGCCCTTGGGTGGCTGGGGGGGGGGGACCCCTTGATTGAAGGGGTCCCCACTCCCCCAGGGTACCCCGGCCAGGGGTGACTAGTTGGATATTTAATGCCACGGCCGCAGGGCACGGCATAAAAGTGACCCACGGCTGTGGCATTATCTGTCCAGCTAGTGGAGCCCGATGCTGGTGTGAAAAATACGGGGGACCCCTACTCGTTTTGTCCCCCGTATTTTTTGCACCAGCACCAGGCGCAGAGCCCGGTGCTGGTTTTAAAATTACGGGGGATCCCCTGTCAATTTTTCCCCCCGCATTTTTAGAACCAGGACCAGCTCGAAGAGCCCGAGGCTGGTTATGCTTTGGAGGGGGGACCCCACGCCATTTTTTTCCGTGTTTTTAACCATTCCATCTTAAAAAAAAAAAAAAAAAATGTAAAAATATATAAATAATACTTGTGCCTCCAAAAAAGACAAACCAAGTACCTAATCCCATCTAATAAAAATAGATATGCTTCAAGCTGCTGGGTTCCATCGTACGACTATCCAAATTATTAATAATGAATTAATTAGTGATTAATAATAATGTGTGGGCCAGAAAAGTCCATTTATAATGACAACCACTGTTTTCTATGGGTGAAACGGGTTCAGTGTGAAAGGTACCAAAACCGGAATGAAATGGTAATTTACTGGTTACAACATGAGATGTGAAAGGGGTTTAACTGCTCAGACCCGTTTTAAGAACCGTTTCAAATACCATTTCAAAAGCAGGTTTTGCGATGTGAAAGCAGCATAAATGTGCACCCCATTTGTTGGAACAAGAAGCCGAAAAGAGCTCGGTAGTGTTTGTCGGCCCACTTACAGACCCTTAATACGGGATAAGAAGGATTTAATGTAAACTTCGCAATACCTCGAAGCTTATCTAAAACATATACGGCACGATGATACATGCCCCTCAGACATGGATTCATACATACATGCTTTTTACTATCCCACTAGGTCATACATTTCCCGCCTACAACTCTCCTCCGACCATCCAATCGTCTGTAAATATTGTATTGATATTTTTCTGTTTAGTGATTAGATAGTGTCAGTTATTTGTGACTGCCAAAGGGTGGACTGTTAAAGTCGAAAAATATTACAGAACACACATCACATACAAACTGTACACACATGCCCACTGCGCGTGCACTTGTTCTGCCGTGCGTGCACATATACGCACTTTGCGTATGGTCGCTCCCGCGGTCCTGCGCATCGGCGCGTGGTATGGGTATTTACGGCAGAGTTTGTGTACACATGGAGGGCCATCAGAACACATTACATATTTAATCCAAATAGTGCACAATGTACACATAGTCTCCTGGCACCACATCAGAAAGTTATAGCTGTTTAAATGGTTGCAGAACAAAGGGATTCACCTTTACAGGATAAGAGGGGACAGACTAAGGTTATAAGGTGGTATTTGGTATCAAGCTGTAGGGTATTTTAAGGGTAACATTCCGGTGTTGGTCTGCGGAAGATCGCATGTTCCTGCGGATAGTTATGTGCAGAAGCAGAATATAGATATAAACTGTATTTACTGTATATTATGTATGCGGCAGGAATCCAGAGGAGACCACCCACAAGAGCAGTTGAGAAAGACATCGCCTACCTTTTCAAATCAACCTATGACCTCTCCTGTACTGTAAAAGTGCATTCCTGTGTCCAATGGACAAAGGGATTACAGTATCCATTGTATTGCTTTTGGAAGAATTGTATAAATAAAGCCTGCTGCAGCCTGGCCTGGCACAAGACTCACAAAGTTATCTAACAGATGACCGGGGACCGGCCGGGTAGCGCAAGCGATTCCAATCATGTATGTACATTGACTGTAGCCATTATTCTGTTATATTGTCTTGTATTGTAGTGTATGATTTGTATTGTAAACCCCCTTTCAGAAATAATCCACTGTGGTGTCGGAACCCAGCGGTAAAATCACAATTGGTGTCGTGTCCTCATTGCCCTGCTAAGGTTTAAAGTGTATTATTATTGTATAGCATTGCTGTAGAAGGTTTAAAGTGTATCTCTGGGAGTGTATGCGCTGTGAGTACTTTGTACCGTCAGCGCGGCGTGTGTACGCAAAGTCCATACACTGTATGGGACTCTGTACGCTAATAGCGTAAAAGGTGCGTAGAGTGTGAGTTAAGTATAGCGGCCGCAACGGCTAAAGGTTTAAAGTGTATTTAAGGTATGTTTAAGGTATAGCTTTTATTCCTGTAAAGATAATCAGCTTTATCAAGACTATCTGACTGTTCCAACAACAACTAGAGCTGCACCAGCTGTGCATTTAAGTATAGATGTTTGGCAATTAACATCTTTTAATTTTCTCTCAAATAATAAAGTGTGAATTTGCAATCCTGATTTACAGACACATTTTTACATTAACATTAAAGGGGACTTAAACTGCGGCAAACTCTAATATCCTGCAAGATTGTTTTTATTCTCATCACACATAGGGCTCAATTCAATTCAGCGCGAATTGAATAACACCAGGATAGAGGTCCCGGAGCTATTCAGTTCAGCACAATGTTATGCCCGACTAGAGGATTTCTTCTCGCACCCCTCCAGAAATCTGACAAAACTACTGGCATAAAGTTGTTTTCTGCCCTTAGCGCGGTGGAAACAGCATTGCGCCAGGCACTTTAGTTGGAGAATGACGGTTCTCATGACTAAACACCATGTTTCAGGCAGGAGAACAGGCATTCTCCTCATAACAGCGTGCTGAATTGAATAGCTCTGGGACCTCCTTCCGGCGCTATTCAATTTGCGCTATATTGAATAAAGCCCATAGGCCTTTATTTACCAAGGGGTGAAGAGCTCTTTTGCTGGTATTTTCACTGGATTATCATTGTCATTGATCTATTATAGGAAGATGAGATAATGAGCATCCATCAAATAGGTTATCACCAGCAAATGCTCCCCTATGCTTACACATGAGCGAGCCTATTTATCAAGATGGTGTAACCACAACTAAAACATTAAAAGAAGTACTTTTTTGTTAGAACATTTCATGCAATACTGTTTTATTAAGGTTTAATCAATAAAATAAACAAAAGGACAATGATTCATTTGTGTAATTTTTTTTATATAAATGATGCATTATAAATAATATTGTGTGATTATTTGCGTGAGTTTGTGATTTAGGGGGAATTAATTTATGTGTGAGTTTGCAAAAGGCATTAAACTCGCACACTTCACCTATAAACTTGCACACTTCACCTTCATGCACACACCTGAGATTTGCACAAGTCAATTAGAAATGACAATTCGCACTACTCTTGAGAATTTTGTCAAAAAACAAACTGGGATAATAGCATGCAAAAATGTGTGTGTGCGTGTGTGTGTGTGTGTGTGTGTGTGTGTGTGTGGAGGGGGGGGGGGTGGACCTTTTAGACCCAATAAAGTGACAACTTAGTTAGCAGAATCATGTAGAAGATTGTTGGTGGGCAAATGGAAAGTACTGTACCTTTTAAAAGGTGATAAATGGCTGATTTGTGCATTTTTTTTTACAGTATAATAGTGAAAAAATCTTATGAATTTTGTTTAATTACCAAGGAATTTAATGAAAAATGCAAAAAAAAAAAAAATGTAGAACAAAAGTGGATTTGGGGGTAATTCGAGGCCGATTTTCATGAATTTTTTTATAAAAAAATGCTAAAAAGAAATTATTTTTCATTGGAATAAATACTTTCATTAAATTTGTGGTGTGTAAACCAAAAAGTTTTTTTGGGGTGCTTTGAGGCCATTTTTTTCTACCCCAAAAAAATTACATGTGATTATTGGCCCAATTAAGCTAATTGAAAACTTCCAAATGCCTAACTAGTCATTAGGGAAGTGTCCAAGGGGTTCTGAAGCAAGTCCCAACATTTTTACCTTCAAATAAAGATTTTTCCTACCTTATCACCTGCTCAGGGGGGTGTGGGCAAAAACAGGCAAATTTACTTTGAAAAAGGAATGTGAGTTTGGAACTGAATTCCTCATGTTATTCAAGATAAAAACTTACTGCAAATTCACCTTGCGGGACCAAACTCTCACCTAATTGAATTCCGCCCTTAGTAGCTTTTTTTTTAACTAATGGAACTGGAAGACCAGAGCTTTGGAAAACAAACTCCTGTATACACAGAAGGACTGAGAATTGCCCGGCAAAGCAACAAGTTGCCAGTACTGTTCCATGTTGGTATTACTAAGCCAGCTGAGTAACGCTATATGTTTTTCTGGTAAATGTATATATTATAAAAAATTACAATTATTAACAAGAAAATAACCAATTTACAAAACAGGTCCCTCAGATAAAAGAATAGATCAGTGTCATAGGTACAATTGTATCAAAGGGCAAGAAAAAAAAAAATATCTGCCTGAATTTTCTGAGGGCATGTTTACACAAAGGGGCATATTTATCAATACTATTATACTAAAATAATGTAAAAATAGGTTTTCACACACTTTTCACATTATTTTACTTTCACAGAAATGTATGAAAGGGCAATTTCTGTTAAATTCTCCTCCAAGCCCCTAATATCGCATTATTTTAGAAGCATATCACATTTCCCATACTTGTAATGGAAAATGTTATCTGCTCAAATTTACTATAATAAAATTGTTAAAAATACCGGAGGGAGCCCTGTGATAATAACGTCTTCTGAAGATGGTATTATACAGGCTTCCCTCCAGTTCTACTACCTCTGATCTGCTCTGACGGGCAGAGCAAAGCTCAGAGGCAGTGATCAGCCTTGTGTGTATAAAAATAGACCAGAAAGCTGATCACTGAAGAAATATAAATAAAATAAAACCTCTGTGCATGTTGCTGTATCCAGGGAAGGGTGTCTGGCAGCTCCTTCTCTCTGTGACCCCGGACAGCAGATCTGTGCTTGTGCACTGAGATGCTGTGAAAATCCAAGCCGGAATATAAGCTTTCAGCACTGATCAGCTGACTGGAAGCAGGAACACTGTGATATGATGACTGGAGTCACAGAGGTGCTTTAGTGTAGCTGGGGAGGGGGTGTAGCTGGCAGTGCAGGCACAGTCTCAGGGTATTTTTTGAGAAAAATACCCTGAGAAGTGCAGGGGAGAGATTTGCAGGGACAGAGCTTTCTCACAAGCTCTCTCCCTACATGTGATAATTGATACATTTTTGCAATATATTCAATTTTAGCATTGTGAACCTGGGCGACTTAATCACACCCCATCAGCATCTGAAACGCAGATTGTGATAAATATGCACTATAGGACACAATGCACTAAGAGTAAAATGAAGCCATATGCTGTATTCCCAATATGTATTCATCTCTAGAAAGCAAAATTTCCCAAAGCTTGTAGCCGATAGAATTCAATGTGCCTCTCTAAGTAGAATTCTTCTGAGAGGGATGCAAAGGCTCCCTCTCCCTCTCCCATGGTTTTGCCCAACTGCTAACACAGGGCCGGTTCTAGCCCTTGTGGCACCCCGGGTGAAAATAGGGGCGTGGCTTCATAAAGGGGAGTGGTCAATGTGACACCAGTAGTATTGCCCCCGTTTGTGCCCACAGTAGTATTGCCCCCGTTTGTGCCGCTTTAAAAAATAAATAAAAAAAATAATATTTACCATCCCCGCTCCTGATTCCCGACTGCTGCTGCCCCCCGTCTCTGGCCGCTGGCGCCGCTCCTCTGATCTATGGGAGAGACGTCATGACGTCTCTACCATAGAACCGCATAGACACTAGAGGTCAATCATGACCCCTAGTGTCATAGTGCCGCTCCCACAATGCAGTGCGGTGCGTGATGACTTCATCGCGCACCGCACAGCAGTACCGGCATGGGGGGGCACCACCAGTAGCGGATCTTGACACGGCGGCGGCGCCCTCCGGAAGGCGGCACCCCCAGCAAAAGTACCGTGTGCCCCTAGCAAGATCTGCTACTGTGCTAACAGATTTGCTGCTGCGATCAACTCTGATTTACCCCCATTGTGTGTACTCTTTTTACACATACTGTACATTTTATGCATTACTCTTTAAAAAGAAAATGAAATCTGTTGTATTGGTAGCAAGTGTTAATGCATGGGAAATAGGTTGTGTTGCATTCGAAAATTGTAAAGACTGTTACAATGCTATCATGTAATGATGAGAACGACACCACTGACACATAAACTATCTCCAATGCGCTTTTCATGCATTTATTAATTTGCGGAAACTGCATAATAAGGCAAACAGGTGTAAATTTGTGGAGATTAGCAAAATAATTTGCTTCAGTGTCATTATTATTAGAAACTAGTGGGGTCTTTTATGAATGGCGTTTAAAAGTCCCACAAAAGGCATTTTGGAATAGTTTCTAGCAGGTGATTATTACACAATCCATGGTGACTAGAGAGCCCCTTTTCTTTGAGGATGAATACGGGCAGTCCGATGTGTTATATACAACAAGATTGTTGCAATGATGTGGCATGTTTTTAGTGAAATCTCAAATTAAAAATGTTCTTCTGCTGGCAAGATATGAAATGAGGGTGTCGTGACATGCAGAGCTTCTAGCGGGAAGAAGTGACAATGGTGGACGCAATGGAGTGATTTTATTTTTTGTCTCTACATACATGTCTCTACATACATAACAAAGCAGATGTGTATAGTATCTGTAGATACAACTTTGGCAAAAGATGCCCAGACAGCCAAGAGTGCTTCCAACAGACTTAATTATCCGGAACTTAAGGGCCCTACACACTGGCAGATAACACTGCACGATATGAACGTTCTTGTTCATTAATGAACAAGAACTCATTCATATCGTGCAGTGTGTAGGCACCAACGATGTACAATGCGCAGCCCCGCGCTCGTTCATCATTGGTGCCCGTCGCTTATGTATGCAAGCCAATATGGACGAGATTGTCCATATTAGCATGCACTGCTATGGCGCCGGGTGACGGGGGGAGTGAAGAAACTTCACTCGCCCCATCACCTCGTCCCCGCCACCGGGTCACCCGTCTGCCGTATCGGCGGTCGGGCAGCTCTGCGTCGGGTCGCCCAGTCTTTAGGGCCCTTTAGTTTACTACTTTCACTTTAGAGCTGTTTGCTCCACCTGAGAATATAAAGTAATCATCTAACTAAGCAGACCTAAGCAATTCGAAGGCATGTCACAATGCATTGTTTAGTGAGACACGGCACTTATTATTTTTTAAATGGTTAAACACTATGGGGGGAATTCAATTGCCTGTGGTAATTTACTGGGGGCTAATTGATCCCCTGGGGCAATGAAATCATCTCTGAAGTGCTTCCAGAAGTAGCACTTATCAGGGATTTTTTTTTTCGAGATCTCCCCAAAAATCCCCTATAAGTGCCTGAGTTTCATGATTGCGGCAATGAAAAGACATAGGTATGGGACCTTATCCAGGATCCCATGCGTTTTTGACCAAAAATGGGTAATTTCTCAGGTGAAAAACACGTGCTACAATTGTATTGCCCGATAATGAACAGCGGACAGAAATTGTGGTAAAAGCCCATTTTAATCAAAAATTGTCGGCGGTAATCAAATCCCCTCCCCCCTTCCCCTTATCTGTTGAGCGTTAGACAATAATTGCATATATTTGTTTGCTGTGATACTCCAGGCACAAAAAAAGTATAACAGCAGCTGAAGAAGTTTAAATGTTCTAGCAATAATATGCCACATGTTGGGTGTAACAAATGTGGTCAAGAAATCTGTAAGTATTAAGGTTTTCTATAATTTTAGAACTCTGGGTGGAAATATCATAGATAACCATAGTTTTATACTATTTGCGACGCTGGTGCTTTAATTTGCTTTAGAGAGGTTTGTCTTTTGTAAACAATTTATTTTCATTTTCGAGTTGCTATTATGGTGCTCCATATTTTTAAATCCTCCAACTCTTAAGCATGCTGTAGTATAGATCCTAGGCCTATAGTTTACAATGTAAATGATATAACATGCTTGCCTGCTGGATATTCCAGGGAATTAGCTCTCTCCGTCTCCTGCCCAGTGGTGCCGAGAGAGGGGAGTAGAGGGTACAAATTACCCAGGCCCAGGTCTGATGGAGGGGGCCCAGTGAGGGTCCAGTAGGGGCCCAGGCCACCTCCCCCTTACCTATCAGCAGCAGATGCAGCTCTTTTCCTCAGCCCATCAAACGCCTCTGTGTACTGGGCTGCAGTGTGGCCATAGAGGTGCTTAAAATACTATTTTTTCTAAGGGTACATGACCACACCTCCTGTGATTAGGCCGCGCCCCTTGAATAGTACCTGGGCCCATCCTGGCTTTCGACTGCGCTGCTCTTACCAAACCTCTACAGAAGACAAGAAGTTAGTAATTCAAACTTGGGAAACAGACCTTCAGATTTCCTTAACTGAGGAGGATTGGGAGGCATTGTTTACAAACATTTTTAGGATGTTCAAATATCATAACCATTCCGAAATGCTAAACTACATCAAATCTGGCACTGTGCGTCACCTGGGAATCACATAAGGTTTCACACACTCTGAAGCCCGTCACCAGATTCCTGTGAAACTAGCCAATGAGAGTCTGAGGGCGGGCTTACAAGGAGTGTGTGAAGCCTTATACCGATTTCCAGGTGCCACACGGCTCCACGTACACTCAGCGCATCCGATCCCCGGGATAACCAGCAAGTACATATATTACATACATGTATGTGCTAAGCGGTTCAACCCTTGCACTATATGGTCAGGGGCTGTAGCTGACACTGTACAATATACTTTTAAGCAGGGACAAATGTGAAATGTTATGTGACTGGACCGTTATATAAGTAGGGATAATATAAATGAGATATAGGAGTGGAGAATACATAATTAGAGAGATGTAGTTTCCTTTGCCAGAAGGCATATATCGTCAGTGTCGGACTGGAGCATGAAGGGCTCACCTGGGGTATGCAGTGGTAGGGGCCCATGATTAGAGGTGCGGCCAGCATACAAAGGGGGTGTGGCCAGCCACCACAGATGTTTGTCTAACCATTATAGAGTACCTGGTCTGGACTCCTTGATAATTTATATAGTAATTAATGCTAGTGCATGCAGGATAATGTGCCAGATTAGTGACAGCAATGTACTGTAGAAAGAGAATACATCATAATCCTGTGCAGTATAAGGTAACATATGTATAATATATGATTCAAGTGCACAGTCTAGAACCTGATTCCTAGAGGAGGAGGCCCCCCCAGGCAGTGGGGCATACCGGTGGATTCCCCTGTGGGCCAGTCCGAGCCTGTATGTCGTTATCCTTTAAAAGGATTTAAATTTTATAGAATCTCTGTCCATATAGTACAGTGGTACACATTTAGCTTCTGCCAGCTGAACTTGTGCAGGAGAGCACTTTTCTAAGCACCGGGCGACCAATGGAAAGTTGTACAGAAACACTCAAAATGGTGCTTTATAAAGGCGGTATCATGTCAACTCACCGTCATGATTAACATACATAAGTGAAGCTAAAATGAGCAGGATTTAATGAGAAATACGGGAAGAGTGTAAATGAATAAGGAGGGTGGTCCTAAAGATGTAGTAAGTACTTGAGGGCTGCAGCGATGGAGGGAAAATGGGCACAAACACTCAGGTCCTGGACTGTCTGAGGGTCTGGGCTGCTGGCTCATACACACCGCAAAGATGGCAAAACCACACCTCCAGCATGTAAGGTGCCACAGTATTCACAATGGGTTGTGGTGACACCCCACAAGCTTGGTCATGTCTCAGTAGTTCTCTCCGTGGCCCTGAAGTACCCTGATGTGACAGTTCAACATATTCTATATTATGCTTTTTTGGGGGGCACACACCAACTTGCCAACACTAGGTGCAGACCGATATTACTGGGGTGTTTCTAAAGCCAGGACAAAAGGTATACCCAGTGAAATGCACTTTATAGACATACGAGTGCACATAAAGTAGAATTGCTCCTTTTGCAACATGCCAAAACCCTTATTTTTTGCTATAATTTCTCTCCTCTCTGCACTGTAACATAGAAAAATGTTATAGTATAACGTGACTGGATTTTATTATTGTCATTCAAATCCGAATCCACCCGAATTTTGTGGATCTGAATTAAGCAAACACCCGGTTCGGATCAAACCGTGTCCCGGTTCGGATCTTCCTGGGTTTTTAATTGCAAACATTATATGATTTTTGCTGTTTTTATCGATATTTACTGTTTTTTTTATCAATAATGATCAATTTTATCATTGATTTTAAACTGAATTCCGAATACAAACCAAAACACTTGAGTGCGATTTTGCAAATCCAAAATCAAAACACAAGGATAAAATTAGAACCAAAATCAAAATCAAAACACGGGGTTCCGTGCAGTAGCGGATCTTGCTACGGGCACAGAGGAATTTTTCCCAGGGCGCCGCCTTCCGGAGGGTGCCGCCGCCATCCGGAGGGTGCCGCCGCCATCCGGAGGGTGCTGCGACCATCCGGAGGGCGCCGCTGTCGTGGCAAGATCCGCTACTGGTGGTGCCCCCCGGTGCTGTGCTGTCACTGCTGTGTGGTGCGCAATGACATCATCGTGCACCGCACAGCATTGAGGGACCGGCACATAGATGCTAGGGGTCATAATTGACCTCTAGTGTCTATGCTGTGCTATGGAAGAGACGTCATGACGTCTCTCCCATAGACCAGAGGAGCGGCGCCGGCGGCCGGAGACGGAGGTCAGCAGCGGTCGGGAATCAGGAGCGGGGAAGGTGAGTATTCATTTTATTTTTTTTTTAAAAGGCACATATGGGGGCACAACTCTACAGGGGGCACAAATGGGGGCAAAACTCTACAAGGGGCACAAATGGGGGCACAACTCTATAGGGGCACAAACGGAGGCACAACACCTACAGGGGGCACAAACGGGGGTACAATTCTACAGGGTGCCTACCTGACCACGCCCCTTTATGAAGCCATGCCCCTATTTTCACCCGGGGCGCCACAAAGGCTAGAACCGGCCCTGGTTCAGTGCACATTTCTACTATCAACTGAATTATCTCTGCCGCAGTGAATCATACAAAATAACATCTCTGCCACAGCAAAACACACATATACCTTTCTCTTATGTAATGAAACATTCTGTAATCATTCTCTTTGATAGGATTTAAATGGGTATGAGATTTTTGAAACTGTAAATACTTCTAAAAAAAACAAACCTGGAAACACAGTCATATGTTTTTAAACAAAAATATATTTTTTTATAAACTATGGAAGATAGCCACAGAAAGTAACAATCACTGGAGATAGGATACAATGATTTAAACAACAGCAATTTTGTAGTAAAAATAAAGGAATCAAAATCAATATTTATTGATATTTGCTGTCAAAGGATCTCACATAAAAGACAAACAGCTATGCAAAATTGTTGCAACTGTTAAATCACGTCATTGTAAATAGCACACATAAATGCCTTACAATCAATCCAGCAAAAGCTAATAACTGAGAAATTCACCAGCTCTACATGGCTGAGGCTCAGGCTGCATTGATAATGTGGTCCTTCCATTTTAAAAATTAGGGGGTCTATTTACTAAGCCTTGGATTGAGATAAAGTACCAGCCAATCAGCTCCTAACTCTTATTTTTCAAACCCAGCCTGTTACATGGAAGCTAGGAGTTGATTGGCTGGTTCTTTTTCACACTTTTCCTAATATCCTAACATATTTCCTCCTTTACGGAAAGAATGTATTGGAGTAGTTTCTTGTTTGTAACATTGTATAGAGCAGGGGTGTCAAAGACAAGGCCCGCGGGCCAAATCCGGCCCGCCAGACCTCGTCTGATGGCCCGCGGTGCCGCCGCCATGAAACCCCCTTCTCCCGAGTGCCCAGCTCGGGGGGGGGGGGGGGGGGGGGGGGGGGCGGGGTTTCGCGGAATGACGCGATTGCGTCGTGATGTCACGGCGCAAACGCGTCATTCAACGAAACCCCGTCGGAGGAGGGAGAAGGGAGCCGCGCAGACGAGGAGGGAGAGGCGGCTGAAGAGCGGCGAGAACCGCTTCAAATGTAAGTCAGCCCCTCTCCCTTCCTCTCTTTCTCTCTCTCTCCCTCCTTCCACCACCGGCCGCAATGTGTAAAATGGGGACCTGTGCCTGCCGCTATGTGTAAAATGGGGACCTGTGCCTGCCACAATGTGTAAAATGGGGACCTGTACCTGCCGCTATGTGTAAAATGGGGACCTGTGCCTGCCACAATGTGTAAAATGGGGACCTGTGCCTGCCACAATGTGTAAAATGGGGACCTGTACCTGCCGCTATGTGTAAAATGGGGACCTGTGCCTGCCACAATGTGTAAAATGGGGACCTGTACCTGCCGCTATGTGTAAAATGGGGACCTGTGCCTGCCACAATGTGTAAAATGGGGACCTGTGCCTGCCACAATGTGTAAAATGGGGACCTGTACCTGCCGCTATGTGTAAAATGGGGACCTGTGCCTGCCACAATGTGTAAAATGGGGACCTGTGCCTGCCACAATGTGTAAAATGGGGACCTGTACCTGCCGCTATGTGTAAAATGGGGACCTGTGCCTGCCACAATGTGTAAAACGGGGACCTGTGCCTGCCACAATGTGTAAAATGGGGACCTGTACCTGCCGCTATGTGTAAAATGGGGACCTGTGCCTGCCACAATGTGTAAAATGGGGACCTGTGCCTGCCACAATGTGTAAAATGGGGACCTGTACCTGCCGCTATGTGTAAAATGGGGACCTGTGCCTGCCACAATGTGTAAAATGGGGACCTGTACCTGCCGCTATGTGTAAAATGGGGACCTGTGCCTGCCACAATGTGTAAAATGGGGACCTGTGCCTGCCACAATGTGTAAAATGGGGACCTGTACCTGCCGCTATGTGTAAAATGGGGACCTGTGCCTGCCACAATGTGTAAAATGGGGACCTGTGCCTGCCACAATGTGTAAAATGGGGACCTGTACCTGCCGCTATGTGTAAAATGGGGACCTGTGCCTGCCACAATGTGTAAAATGGGGACCTGTACCTGCCGCTATGTGTAAAATGGGGACCTGTGCCTGCCGCAATGTGTAAAATGGGGACCTGTGCCTGCCGCAATGTGTAAAATGGGGACCTGTGCCTGCCGCAATGTGTAAAATGGGGACCTGTGCACTATAAAAGGGGGCACATGGCTGGGCACTATAAAAGGGGGCACATGGCTGGGCACTTTAAAAGGGGGCAGATGGCTGGGCACATATAAGGCAGGTGGAGCGGTAAATTTTGGATAGACCTACAGATACAACCGGCCCTTTGATGGGGACCAAACTGCTGATGCGGCCCCCGATGAATTTGAGTTTGACACCCCTGGTATAGAGGAATGAGTGAAACTTTCATGTTTCTGTTTCCGAAAAAGGAATTGTTTGTTCAAATAGAATATATTTTTTAATTTGTTTGACAGATCTAATGAGCAGCAGAGATTGTAACACAGGTTAAACCATACTTGCCTACTTTTGAAAAAGTATTTCAGGGAGATTGTGAAAGTAACACCTATCAGTGCGGGCGCGTACTGCTACATCGGAGAGGCGTGTCCTTAAAATGACTTACATCCAAATGTAAATGAGCCCCAAAGTTAGTAAAATCTACTTGTTGAAGAAAAGACTCTTATATTTTGCAGGATTTGTTTGTGTATTGTGTTTTACAAGAGGTTCCATATACTGTAAGTGGCCACAAGAAACCTTTAAAACGCATGTAGCCATAAGGATCATTGTGCCTTATAACCAATATAGGGAAATGGCACTGATAATACCATTTAAATGTATGTATCTATGAGTTCTTTTTTTTCAGGGAGATTGAGGGACCATTCAGGGAGTGAGGGAGATTGCTACTATTTCAGGGAGTCTCCTACAGAATGAGGGAGGGTAGGCAACTATGGGTTAAACATGCTGAAACATCACAATGCATGTTGTTTTGCGCAATGTCCTAGTTACACAGATAAAACTGCGCACTTTCTGGAGAGAAAGATCAAAGAGATTATTTACTAACATTGCGATAAAAGTTTCTGTATTCCTATAGCAAGCAATTGGTCGCTTATTGACATCACCATCGTAAGACTGCATAGCAAATATACTATAGTGACATCAAGTGTCTACTGTAACACTGTTGCACCTAGATTTAAATGGAAATGCATGGATTTGCAGACCTAAAGAGGAAATGTATGCGTGATGCAGTGTAGCCAATGGGAGGAGTTCAAACCTTTGTTAAAGATATGGATTAGGAATATTGTAGTTAGATAGATTTAAATGGAGTAAAGGGGAGTTCCCTGCTCTGCAGACTGTCACACATCCTTCTTCTTACAAAGAATTTGTATTCTCTGCCAATCAAGAGGTCCTAGAGTTGGGATCTCATCCCCATACTAATAATCCATTTTGCATTTCTGCAGGAAAATGCAATTCCTGGCACATTGCAAACAAACTGTAGTATAAAACTTCACTCAATACATAGAAATATAATAAAAACAATCTAAATATATACATAACCAAATATACATAACCAAAAAACACATTCTCTTTAACTGAAACCTTAAATATAAAAATAAACTAAGCAGTATTTTAGGAAAAGAATGGCAAATTTTAAATGAATGAAGAGGGTGGCTCTTACTGACTTGTAGGCAGGACTTAGATGTGACTTAAATGTGGTTTTCACATAGCACATTTTCCAAAGTGTCCAACACTATGGGGCAGATGTATTAACCTGGAGAAGGCATAAAGAATTGATAAACCAGTGATAAATGCAAGGTGATGAACACACCAGCCAATCAGCTCCCATATGTAAATTAACAGTTAGGAGCCGATTGGCTGGTGCATTATCACCTTGCACCTAACACTGCTTTATCACTGGTTTATCACTTCCTTATGCCTTCTCCAGCTTAATACATCTACCCCTATGTGCTGATTGATTTTCCTACTGCATGCGCAGTAGGCAAACCACTGGGAAAATGGCCGGCGCACCATTTTCCCGGGGATCTGCGCATGTGCCCTAGACTCTGGGACAGCGCTAGGGTCCCCTAGGGACCCTTGTGCCTAGAGTCTCTGCGCTGCTGGCTAAAGAGGAGGAGGGGGCCCGGATGGACCCTGCACATGGGCCACCTCCTCTATAGAAATGCCCCTCCTCTTGGCCAGTGGCTTAAATTATGACCACAATAGCACACAGCATATAACACCATTACTAGTGCGGTAACCACAACATTTAAGGGACAGAGCAAAGCTGCTGTACATGCCCAGTGGTAGCAGCTTGTTCTAACAAGTTTGCTATGTGTAAGGATCTAAGCACTCAATAAGTGCACAGTACCAGACAATAGCTGCCAAGAAAAAGAGACAGGTACCTTACCATGAGGTGGAAGAATGTGTGCTTAGAAATTGCAGTTCTGTCTCCTACAGATTCTATTATGTTTGTATATTTATTTATTATGGGATGTTTAACCTCTCGGACCACTTTTGTTATTTAGATTAAGTATGTTTGATACAGTCTATACTATTCAGTGAATAAAAAGACCAATGTGTACATACAGTATATGTCCAAGGTTGGTACTAGGGTTGTCTACCACTTCCCCCAGACACCTGCACTTGCTCCAATGTTCAGCAGAATGGGAGATTGTGGACTGCATTTGGTAATCCCTACTCTAGAAATTTGCACCTAGACATGCATCATAAATGCAGCCGCGAACGATATATTGCGAGGTCGCGTGATATATATTGTTCATAGTGTGCGGTCAACCGATATATCGTTACATCGGTCTTGCAATCAGCTAGGTACAGACATCATTTAGCGGGTACCCAGCATTATGAATTAGAGTCATAGATTGGGAAAATTTGATATACAGAGAAAGAGTTAATGCGACAAACTTCCAAATTCAGGGAGATTAAGGTGTCTGAGACTGAGACAAAGCTCTCAATTCAGGACTGCTTTTCCTAAATCACAACTAGGGATGTCCATCGACCATCGATAATTTAAAATCATGAATGGTCCTCACCCATTGCCAGATGGGTTCTTACAATCAATGGAAGTGAACCAACTAGTTTCACACCATCGATGGCAGCTATTGGCCAACCAGCCAATGGTTTTAATTTTTCTCTGGCACTGCAGCGCAGAGCTACTAGGCTGTCAGCCAGTAGTAGCCCGGCGTTGAAGCGCTGACTCTGAGTCCATCGCATCTCTCTACTTGTTGTGTGTGCTGACTTGACAGCCTCAGGTGTCCTTCAGCACTGCAACCGTGTCCAGTCTCTCATTCATAGACAGGCAATATAGCTAATCACATCTTGCTCCGCCACTGTGGGTGTGGTCTACGTCTCCCAGTAAAGAAATGCATGGAATTCAGGGAGCTGTAATGTGCATGTGTAAAACACTGATAACAGGAACCATCGATGGTAGAACATTGCATGCTTTCATACCATTGTTGACTCTTCTTATGTATCTCATCGATGTCAACCATTGTTGGAAAAAACATACAAATGGCCATCCCTAATCGAAACTATTAGGAGGCGTGACACATACAGAATGTGCATAATCTGTGTAGTTAGATTATAGGTTTGAAAAGTAACAATTGATGGAGTCTGATGTCATGATGACTGAATCTTAGTTGCCTAATACCAACTTCCTTATCAATGTCATCTACTAAAGATTGATTTGTATGAATAGTGCACATTTTTTTTCGAAAGTTCCAGGTCAATTTTCCAAATATCTAATCTATTGAAGTTTTCAATATCAAAGAAATCAAATTGGCAAACATCACTAAACACTGAAATCACAGATTTAGTGATAAGTTTAGATAAAATGTATCTGTGAAAGATGATTTTTTAAATTCTGAAAATCTCCAAAAATGTTTTTACTGTTTTCAAACACCCAATAAAATATCAAATCCAGTGCCAGTGAAAAAAATATGTAAACTTTTATGCATGTACTAGAATGAAAAAGTATAGGTCAGTTAATTTCAACGTTTTTTTTTTTCACAGATATACAATTAACCCAACTAAAATGAATGTAATAGCTCCTTTAATACCATTTTTCTTTTCAATACTAACCAATATGTGTTAATTGTGGAAAATTATGATTTTTTTTTGGGGGGGGGGGGGGGGGGGGAGAAAAGATGCTCTATTCTTTTGTCAATATAGAAAAGATTACATTTTTGGATATTGAGTCAGATTCAAGTTTTCTTTAGCAGACGAAAAAAGTTAGCAATTGGGCAAATCCATGTTGCACTGCAGGTGGGATAGATATAACATGTGCAGAGAGAGTTTTTTTATAAGCTGCCCATACACCAAAAGATTTATCTTCCAATCTGGTTGGTTGGAATGAAAATCTGGTAATGGATGGGAGCAAATGACATGGATAGGAGCAAATGACAGTTGACCATTTCAACTGGTCAACAGTCATTTGCTCCCATCCATTACCAGATTTTCATTCCAACCAACCAGATTGGAAGATAAATCTTTAGATGTGTGGGGCGTGTTCAACTTTCAAACTGAAATCTAAATTGCAGTGTAGAAATTAAGCAGCCAGTATTTACCATGCACATAAACAATATAACCCACTCAAATTCCAATCTCTCTGCACATGTTACATCTGCCCCGCCTGCAGTGCAACATGGTTTTGCCTAATTGTTAACTTTTTGGTTTGCTAACAAACCTAAATAACCCCCTTTGTCTTGGCTGCACAAAACAAAAAAGTACCAAGATTTAATCCTCACTCACCGTGGCTTGAGGGCACCACTGTAATAGACCCATTTTTATGGTGGCCTATTCTCTAGTAGTCTGGTGTACAACAAAGCCCACTCAGTGGTGGTCCAGTTGACAATGCAAAGCCCATTATCAGTCAGGATTAAATAGGTGTAAGAAAAACTTGCAGTCTGAATGTTCCCATAAGGTAATGGTGCCTGTTGATCTGTTTTCTGTCCTCCACTGTACTCCAGCTTCCAATTGAAATTCAGTGGAAGACACACAATCATCTGCCCTCTGTGGTAGCTATACATGCCAAACGTGTCATTTGTTTTGCCTTACTGCCTACATTGGACCTGATTCAGTTTTACTTGGCCTAAACCGAGGAGAATGCAATTGCATCTAAGTAGCGTCTGCTACTGAATAGAGGGCCTAATTGAGATTTGATCGCAGCAGCAAATTTGTTAGCTAATGGGCAAAACCATGTGCACTGCAGGTGGGGCAAATGTAACATGTACATAGAAAGTTAGATTTGGGTGGGGTGTGTTCAAACTGAAATTTAAATTGCAAAGGAAACTACAAAGGTAGAAAATGGCGCTGACAGGTGCTGTAGCAGTGAAACGCGTTGGTGATAAGACTGGGACTTGGAATCTCTGAGATCAGCCTGATCCACAAATTGGGAACGGTGGTCCATTGGGACATTTTCCTGGAGAACATTGGCAGGACCTTGCCTTGGTCCATCTTTTACAGCACAGTACCAGTATGGGAAAATCCAACCAGTAAGAGGATCTCCATTTCCTACAGGAGTGCTAACCTATTGTAGGACTCATTCAAGTGGAACTGGTAACTTTGGTACTAAGACCTCCCTAGGAATCAGGCTTTTCTTCAAATAATATTCCCAGCATTTCAAGAAGTAATCTAGCAAAATCAGCAGTGGTGCCCTTTGCCCTATCTCAACTCTGGTGTATTTGATTTTATCTGTTGCAACAGTAATTTTTATGTATGATATACATTTATGAATGAATGTTTATCTGTATATTAAACTTTGAAATGTTTCTATTTTGAAATAGTTTTTAGCGCTGTATCCTTTTTACTCTATTGTGAAATCTAAATAGCAGTGTAAAAATAAAGCAGCCAGTATTTACCCTGCACAGAAACAAAATAACCCACCCAAATCCTATCTCTCTCTGCACATCTTACATCTGCCTCCCCTGCGGTGCACATGGTTTTGCCCAACTGCTCACAAATTTGCTGCTGCGATCAAATCTGAATAAGGCCCAAAGGCCTTTGTATGGTTAGTAAATGATCCCAAGTATCACTCAAAGGAAAACAGAGGATTAGTGAATACAGATGAATCCAGGGTGTTAGAATAGAAATTAATAGTTTAAACTTAATCTTGACAAAACCCCATAAGTGCTTATATCCTCCGGAAAGAACAATGCAACACCTGTACAGTATACCTCTACACGTTGCACTTAAATGACAACTTTATTTTAATGCAGCAGAATGATAATAAATTCTTCTTTATTGCTACATATTCATAAATTAGCCACTGAGACAGATTACATGGCTACTAGCTCAAAAATTACCTTCTCCTCGGGGTTTAAGATTAGAGCCAATGAGCTCATTAATATAGTGGACCTGAAGCCCGGGGTAAAGGAGTACCGAAAACATGGTCAAAATTCAAAATTCCAATCCAGGTCTCTGCAGAAGGAATCAAGAAAGCAGGAAAACTGCTGAGAAGCTGGGAAAAGTTAATAATCTGGCCAAGCCTAACTTTCAAGCAGAGGTTTAAATTAGAGATGTGTGGCGGGCACTTTTAGTGTTTTGTGTTTTGCTTTTGGTTTTGGATCCTCGAGCGTGTTTTAGATCTGGATTGGTTTTGCCAAAACAACCCTTTTCGGGTTTTGGTTTTGGATATGGATGATTTAAAAACAAACAAACACAAAAACACCTAAAATCACAGAATTTAGGGGTTATTTTGATCCTACAGTATTATTAACCTCAATAACATTCATTTCCACTCATTTCCAGTCTATTCTGAACACCTCACACCTCACAAAATTGTTTTTAGGCAAAAAGGTTGCACCGAGGTGGCTGTATGACTAAGCTAAGCGACACAAGTGTGCCGCACAAACACCTGGCCCATCTAGGAGTGGCACTGCAGTGTCAGACAGGCTGTCAGATTTAAAAAATAGGCCCCAAACCCCACATCATGCAAAGAAGATAAAGAGGTGCAATGAGGTAGCTGGATGACTTTGCTAAGCGACACAAATGTGCGGCACACACACCTGGCCCATCTAGGAGTGGCACTGCAGTTACAGACAGAATGGCAGATTTAAAAACTAGGCCCAAACAGCACATCATGCAAAGAAGAAAAAGAGGTGCAATGAGGTAGCTGGATGGCTAAGCTAAGCAACACAAGTGTGCGACACAAACACCTGGCCCATCTAGGAGTGGCACTGCAGTGGCAGACAGGATGATAGATTTAAAAACTAAGCCCCAAACAGCACATCGTGCAAAGAAGAAAAAGAGGTGCAATAAGGTAGCTGGATGGCTATGTTAAGCGACACAAGGTGCAATGAGGTAGCTGGATGACTTGCTAAGCAACACAAGTGTGCAGCACAAACACCTGGCCCATCTAGGAGTGGCACGCACTGGCTGAATGTCAAAAGTGGCCTGCAATTTTTCGGCCCACCGACAGCATCTCCTGCACGCCCCTGTCATTTCTCAAAAAATTCTGCACCACCAAATTAATTGTATGTGCAAAACATGGGACATGCTAGAATTTACCAGATGTAATACACGCACAATATTGGTGGCACAGGAGTGCGTACCCCTAAACCACACATACACGTCAAAGCTTTGAAAAATAATTTCTATAATAATAACCCTTTTATTTGGAGTTATTATAATAATGGCCCTCATTCCGAGTTGTTCACTCGCTAGCTGCTTTTAGCAGCTTTGCACACGCTAAGCCGCCGCCTACTGGGAGTGAATCTTAGCTTTGCAGAATTGCGAACGAAAGATTCGCAAAATAGCAAATAGAATAGCGATCAGAAATTTCTTTGCAGTTTCCGAGTAGCTCGATACTTACTCTGCCACTGCGATCAGTTCAGTCAGTTTCGTTCCTGGTTTGACGTCACAAACACACCCAGCGTTCGTCCAGACACTCCCCCGTTTCTCCAGCCACTCCCGCGTTTTTCCCAGAAACGGCAGCGGTTTTTCGCACACACCCAGAAAACGGTCAGTTTCCGCCCAGAAACACCCACTTCCTGTCAATCACACTCCGATCACCAGAACGAAGAAATTTCTTCGTTAAGCCGTGAGTAAAATACCAAACTTCTTAGCAAATTTACTTGGCGCAGGCGCGGTGCGAACATTGCGCATGCGCAGTTTGCGGAAAATCGCTGCGATGCGAAGAAAAATAACGAGCGAACAACTCGGAATGAGGGCCAATATGCAGCACAGGTGAGCGTACCCATACACCACACAGGGCAAACCCTGTAAAAATTATTTGGATAATAATAACCCTTTTATTTGGAGCTATTATAAGAATATGCAGCACAGGAGAGTGTACCCCTAAACCACACACACAGGGCAAACTCTTTAAAAATTATTTGGACAATAACCATTTTATTTGGAGTTATTATAATAATATGCAGCACAGGAGAGTGTACCCCTACACCACACAGGACAAACCCTGTAAAAATTATTTGGATAATAATATAAGTATATAACCCTTTTATTTGGAGTAAATAATATACAGCACAAGACACCACACTGGACTGATGCAGCACAAGACAGCACCACTGGAATGGACTTATATGGCAGTACCACTGGACTTATACGGCAGTACCCCATAACTGGAATGGACTTATATGGCAGAACCACTGGACTTGACTTATACAGCAGTACCACTGGACTTATACGGCAGTACCCCTGGACTTATACTGCTGCACCACTGGACTGGACTTATACGGCAGTACCCCTGGACTTATACGTAAGCAGCACTGGACTTATGGCAGCACAGGACACCACCACTGAACTTATGGCAGCACAGGACACCACCACTGGAGTGATGCAGCACAAAACAGCACAATTGCACTCTACTTATACAGCAGCAGCACTGGACTTATGGCAGCACAGGATACCACCACTGTGACTGGACTGATGCAGCACAAGACACAACCACTGGACTGATGCAGCACAACACAGCACTGGAATGACCCATAAGAGCAGGTCACCATCCCACGTGCCACACCACTTTCCCGCACAGACACTGAGGAGACACGTCCTCTTGCTACACTCTCCAGGACTGGAGTGAAAATGGCGGCGACTCGCGGCTCCATATATGGAATCCCAAACCCGCGAGAATCTGACAGCGGGATGATGACATTTTGCCTCGTTCTGCTTTCCGAGTCTGGCAGGAAGTCCCGAGCCGGACTTGGATCCGGGCTCGGGATGTGATGTTCGGTAGGGTTTGGTTCTCAAAGAACCAAACTCGCTCATCTCTAGTTTAAATAGGCCTTTGATTATCATGTTCAGCTGGGTTTGTCGGCCGATACACCAAGCAAGAATGCTCCAGTGGGATATCTTCTGAGCATTCTCAAAGACATAGAACGTGTTTCATATACAAATACAACAGAGCATGTCCACAGACCTGGAAGAATTTTTTTGCAATTTGAGATAGTATCTGGGCATGTATACAGGATTCTAACCCATTGCTTGCATCAGGGACAATTTATATACAAAGGTATTTATTTGCCAGTCTCCCAGCGACCTGAACCTCACTATACCATGCCAGGATTTCCTCCACTTCTAGCAAGTAGACCACGCCCAGCACAGTAACTACTTCTTGTACCAGCATTGACATCTGGGAAATGTGGAGCTCACATGTCATGTGCTAGTTTATAATTCAGGCAGCAATGTGTAGTTGGTATGGGATGTAGTTGGCATCCCAACGTATGAGATCCCGGTGGTCAGGAGAGCAGCACCAGAATCACAACAGCTGTCAGAATGTTGACGCCAGAATCCCGAATGTAAGTATGTCAGGGAGGGTTAGTGTTAGGCTGCAGGCAGATGGTTAGGGTTAGGCTGCGAGGGGAGGATTCATTTTAGGCTGTGGGGGGATGGTTAGGGTTAGGCTGCGAGGGGAGGGTTAGGGATAGGCTGCCTAGGTTTAGGCTGTGAGAGAGGAAGGTTAGGGTTAGGCTGCAAGGGGAGGGTTTATTTTAGACTGTGGTGGGATGGTTAGGGATAGGCTGTGAGGGGAGGGTTAGGGATAGGCTGCCTAGGTTTAGGCTGCGAGAGAGGAAGGTTAGGGTTAGGCTGCGAGGGGAGGGTTCATTTTAGGCTGTGGGGGGATGGTTAGGGATAGGCTGTGAGGGGAGGGTTAGGGATAGGCTGCCTAGGTTTAGACTGCGAGAGAGGAAGGTTAGGGTTAGGCTGCGAGGGGAGGGTTAGGGATAGGCTGCCTAGGTTTAGGCTGCGATAGAGGAAGGTTAGGGTTAGGCTGCGAGGGGAGGGTTTACTATAGGCTGTGGGGGGATAGTTAGGGATAGGCTGTGAGGGGAGTGTTAGGGATAGGCTGCCTAGGTTTAGGCTGCGAGAGAGGAAGGTTAGGGTTAGGCTGTGAGGGGAGGGTTTACTTTAGGCTGTGGGGGGATGGTTAGGGATAGGCTGTGAGGGGAGGGTTAGGGATAGGCTGCCTAGGTTTAGGCTGTGAGAGAGGAAGGTTAGGGATGGGCTGCAACAAGGGAAGGTTAGGTTGCCGGTATCCCGTACCCAACCCATCAGTACATTTGGTAAAAACTGACACAGGGTACATATAGAAAAAGTTCAACAGAGTATCAGAGCATAAGTACAGTACACAGCAGTAGACCATAGCAGAAGGACATCCAGCCTATATGAACTTACATTCTAAGAGGAAGTGGTGAACAGTTGGAGGGTGAACCTGAAAATATATATAATGGGGAAACAGGTGAGAAGTATTGAGATAAAGTTATGAGGAGGGCTGATTTGCTTTAATCAATAGCTGGGAAGGCTGCTAGAGTCTGACTAGGTAAAAGAGTGAGTTATAGAGGATAGTGGCACCTACCTACCTAGGTGGTGACCAGTTTTTAGGAGAGGTGTTGGCCAGAAGAGAAACGGAGAGGGCAGGTTGAGTGTGGAAAGAAATTATGCTTAATTTTGTCTCAGTGCAGGATGAATACTACCACGAGTGCCCGTGTCTGCAGGACAATCTGGCAGACGAGAATGTTTGAAACAAGCTCATTAAAACCCTAGTGATGGGCTCTGATCATTTCTGTGAAAGCAATTTTAAATGCCGTCCAATCTGTCATTTATTATAAGTTGTGTTTTTCTTCTGTCATTGTGCTCTGTACTATCTGAGTTAGCTGTGATTGTCTGTTCTGAGGTTTTGCTTCCACCTGAGGAGGAAGAAGAAGGAACATCTTCGGCATTTCTGGAGGCCATCATACTGGTGGCACTAACGGATTCTTTGGAAGGCTCAGGGTTGGACTGGCCCACAAAGGTACAGGGGAAACCCCCGGTGGGCCCTATCTTCTCTGGGGATCAGGTCCCAGACTGTGCAATTATACATTATTCATATTCTACATTAAACTGCACAGAACTATGGTGTATTTTCTACAGTGCATTGCTGCTATTCATCTGGTACATTAGTATGTATGCACTGTCAGTCATAGGCGTGCGCAGGGGGGGTGCCTGGTGCGCACAGGCACCCCCTAATGTCCAGGACCCCGATCTCACATGCCTGATGCAGTGATCACTGAGCAGGCTGATTACTGTCCCCTCTGCGCTGCACCCTGTCAGGACTGCACTACTGACTGGACGGCTGGGTTAATCAAGGGTGCCACTGCCACCGGCTTTCAAACTCCCGGCTCCACCTCCATGTACCATACCCTCCAACATTTTACACATAAAAATTGGTACAAATTAGAAAAGGGGGCGTGGCCATGGGTAAAGGGGGCGTGGCTACATACCTTTTCCTATACTTTCAATGGAAGTTTGGAGAGCCAAAAGTCGGTACAGACCTTTAAAAAAAGGTACTGTACCTGCTAAAAAGGTACAGCTGGAGGGTATGATGTACAAAAACAGCGTGATGTGACGTGATGACGTCATGCTGCTTGCAAGCCCACCCATCACACGCCCACCTCTCTCCTTCTATTCTATGCCAACACCAGCCACTGATGAGCAGCATGCAGCCAATGTTCAATACTGGTAGGCGGTCGGCAGCAGCATTAACACGTCACACGTTTTTCCAGCAGCAGTACTAGTGTGCGACTGTCAGTGTCAGCTTGCAGGGGAAAGAGAGGGGGAGCCAGATCAGGCTGAGGAGGAGCAATGTAATTGCAGTGAGTGCCATCAGGGGTGTTTGTTTAGTGCACATCACAACATCTGACAATGCATCTGCATTATTAGGACTGGTACAAGGGTGGATATTTTATATTGTGTTGACCGTCAATAGATGATGCTAGACACGCCCAAAAGGCGGTGCTAGACACACCCCTCCAACAGTGCACCCCCTAATAAAATGTGCTGCGCACGCCTATGCTGTCAGTGTTTACTATATATATTTATCAAAGGGCCCAGACCAAGAACTCCCCAATGGTTAGCCAAGCGTCTATGGGGGCTGGCCACACCCACTCTGGAGAATGGCCACACCCCTAAGTAAGTGCCCCTACCACCGCATTGAGCGTTACCTCAAAGGCCCTTCTTGCCCACACTGGGAAGGCTGCAAAAAAAAAAATAATCCTTCAGGTGATGTTGGGCATTTCTGCAGTGCTGCCCACAGATGAACGGTGGCATGTACTCTGTGGAGTCTTCTCATGGAGATCAGAGCTGGAGATACCACAGAACCAGAGAACGCTGCTTTAGTATACACTTTGTTTCCTGGCAGAAAAACAGACTTAAACTACAAGTACCTTGATCTCACGCAGGCAATTGTACAACCACATGACATAATCTTATCATAAAGAAGACATTTGATGTAATTGTTCCAAATTAAAATGGATTCGTTTTTATCTGACTTGAAAACTTATAGAGACATATTTGTAAATATTGCAAGCTGTCTGTTCACATTGGATCAACAAGGTATTTTAGAATTTGGTGTTCTTTAAGTCGTTTTCTACCGTTACTATGGTTTCTGCATATTAACACTCTCTAGCGTTCTATAAATCCCCTGTCCGCAAGCCATGTATTTTTTTCAAACAGCTTATACCTTGGTCTAAAGTACAAAAACCTTTGCAGTGCAGTGAAGTTGTATAAGCGTTGTAAGGTGTCAGTTTTACATCAAAATGACATTTGTCATTTCTATACAAAAGCAGCTTTATGGCTACTTAGCTAAAAAAAAAATACATCTGTAACAATCTGCAGTAATCCCTTCATCCTCCTATTTATATTCACTGACACACTTAGTAATTTGATGAATCCCTCTCTTAAAGATGTTCTAGGTATCACTTACTGTACAAACAGCAGTCAGCACACAGCTGTTCCATGCAGAGCAAGCTCCCATTCAGCCTGTTCAGCTCAGACGGTGGCATGGGTTGGATTGCAAAATAAATAAGTGTTTGAGAAAGTAATCTTTATTAAGAATAGGAAATAATTGTTTCTCCTGCATACTGCTGTGAATTGTGACAGTTGTTAGAATTGGGGATCCGCAGAAATAGGCAAAGTTGTAGCGGAATTTTACAGTAGTGATAAAGACAAGTTCCATTTTTGCTTTCCATTTTGCAGAATGGATATTCCAAATTGTATATGTACATAACGCATTTCATGGACTTAATAGTCTGTACTGTATTCATTCTACTCAGCTTTATGTTTGGATGGATTCTATGTAGCGTATTTAAGGCCACATTGCTCCATAAAAACGTGAAAAATGATATGTTCGAATCCAAATTTTGGGGGACATTTACTAAGCAGTGATAAGAACGGAGAAGTCAGCCAGTGGAGAAGTAGCCCCATCAACCAATCAGCAGCTCTGTACCATTCTATAGTATGCAAATTATAGATGTTACTTCAGTGCTGATTGGTTGCCATGGGCAACTTCTCCACTGGCTCACGTCTCTGCTCTTATCACTGCTTAGTAAATGTTCCCCTTAGTTGGATATTGCGTGAACTGGAATTACGTTATGTTCTAGATTTCACTGTGCAAATGCCAACTCAATTTTCAAAAGTCATGGCAGATGACATCCCAAAAGTGAAATTAGCAGCATGTCCTAGATCTGAGCAGGTTTACATAGTATGACTCTATGATCAACGGCACCTGTGTCCCACTAACATGTGCTGCAATCTAACAAACCAAAGGGTCTGATAAACTGCACAGCCACTGCGAACAGAGTGACATGTAATATATATAGGGGCAGGGTCGGACTGGCCCACAGGGGTACAGGGGAAACCACCGGTGGGCCCCACTGCCTGGGGCCCCACTCCTTCCTCTAGGGATCAGGTTCCAGACTGTGCACTTGTATTATACATGGTAGATATGTTGCATTACACTGCACAAGTCTATTGTGTCTTTCAAGCGTCTGTGGGGGTTGGCCACACCCCCTTTGTAGGCTGACCACACCCCTAAGTATGGGCCCCTATCAGTGCATTTCCCCGGTGGGCCCTTCTTGCCCCAGTCCGACACAGTACAGGGCACAATACCTTATATGGGTGCTTCTTTTGCACTTCACTGCATTGTCTAGAACATCAGTCACATGACCATGCCTTCCATCGGATGGAAGTGTGTTCCCAAAGGTGAAACTCAATTCCAGTTGCCAGTCCGTAGTAGAAAAATGTACTGAAAATGCAGCAGGGCTGAACAGGTATATATATGGGTAGGGTATGGTATGCCAGCGGCCGGGATACCGGTGGTCAGCTTACCCACGCTGGGATCCCGGCCGCCAGAATGCTGGGGGGGGGGGGGGGGCTCGAGTGCAACGGAGCCCCTTGCGGGCTTGCTGTGCTCACCACACGCTCTATTCCTACTGTATGGCTGTCATGGGAATAGCCCCTGTAAATCGTAATTTCGGCTGTCGGTATTTCTAGCAGTCAGGAATCCAGCGTCGGTATCCTGGCCGCCAGGTTCCCGACCGCCGGCAACGTGACTACTTCCCATATATATGTATATATACTGTATGTATGTATATATATATATATATATATATAAAATTTCAGCTTTAAGCAATGAACTCCCAGGAAGCCTTGCAGATTAATACTGACACAGGGAACGTACAATGGCGTCACATCACAGTAAATACAATGAATTGATAGAAGATACAAATGAGGCAAGCTTTGTCAGTAAAAATTTCTGCAGAGATGTGCAAATCACCTTTGTATCACTATAAAAGAAATGGGTTAAACATGCTTTTAGAGAAATAATATGCTTACAGCAATTGTTCTAGTAAATGCAATCCATTACAAATAGATCCATTTTAGCATTGCTATTATTTTGAAAATTCTTTCTTGTCTCTAACATACATATTTTGAAAACAGGGCTCCCATGTGTGTAAAGATCAGCCTAGGAAAATCATCTAATCTTAAAGTTTGTGTCATTGCAAAGTGTGTTGGATGCAAAAATGAGATCAGTGTATACTTGTGTACAGAGAAGGATGGAAATATCAGTGCTATGTACAGTATCTAATTATTTAAGTTCATTGTTTTAATATTTAAAACAAATACACAGGGCTGCAACTAGGGGGGTGGCTAAGGGGGCACGTGCCCTAGGCGCTGGATTTGAAAGGGCGTCGAGAAGCTAGATATGACAGGAGACAGTGCTATGACTGTCCCCATCTCTCTCCTACCCGGATCATCCTATGCTCCCCCAACCTCCTCCCCTCACTTGTGTGGGCCATGGTCCTGAACCCCATTCATCCCTTCCGGACGCGCACAAGGGAGAAAATGGCGGCGCGCTGTAATTCTCCTCATTTGTGTTGTTCTCCACCTCAGCTGGAGGGGGCCAGCACCATCTTCGGGCTCCCAGGCCCATTGTGTACGACTGAATCTCCAAGGTCCTGTCCAAGCTGGGCTACGAGGGACGCCCAGCCAGTGCCAGAAGAGGCTGGAGGTACTATAAGTGGGGTGGAGGCTGGTCCCTTCCATTGTATCTCTTATAGTTATCCCCAGCGGCCAGTAACAGCAGCATCCTCCTCCTCACACGGGGGCCAGGATTTTGTGTGCCCTCACTCTGACATGGACAAGGGGGTGTCACTTTGATCTTTACCTGACACATATATTTTACAGGGGGGGGTCACAGATGCTGCTAGGCCATTTCATTTATACATGTATATACATGGGGTGTCACTCTATGCAGATTATTTATTTTTTATTTGTTTTTATTCATCTGTGGTTTTTTTTTTTTTTTGCCAAATCACTGTCTTGCACCGGGCGCTAAAAATCCTAGTTTCAGCCCTGCAAATACAAAATGTGTTTCTTATGCTGGGTACACAGCTGAATGATGAATTGCTAGCCACATGACAGGCCAATCGATCCACAATATGGTAGTTGTTCAGCACAATTGATATGTGCATACAGACTTACCAATCCGACGCCCGACATGCCTGGCCTCAGGAACCAATAGTGATATCCTTGCTGGCGGTTCCTGCAGCCGGCATATGGGTCGGTAGCCCGTACACACATGCAGATATAAGAAAATATCTGGGGGGTGAGGCTTGGGCTGCACACCTGATTCAATACATGATAAGAGGCGATATCATGCTGCGACTTGTAGTTCCACACAAAAAAACTAAAATGCAAAGGCACACTCTATAGTACTAAGCACTGCTAAGTAGAGTAATTATAATAAACTCTACAATCTACCATGGAGCAAAATTGAGGTGCTTAGCATTATTTTGGGCCAAAAATACACAAGGCCACCAACTGTGACCAGTTTTTCATGCGATGCATCCCGGCACTCATTGCATGTATATCGGCATTTATTAACGCTGAATGCATGAAGATTTTAGCCAGGGACAGCTCTCCCGATGAGATTTGTCCTTAGCGTTGTCAGGGCTTCCATGTTTAGGACCTTCAAAATGACTAACTTCAGCACTCTTACATAGTACAAATCATAGTCTTCAAGTGTTTTGCACACTTCTTGGACTGTAAGGTTATTTGGGCAAGGCCAACTTTGTATTCTGTTTGATAGCATTGTATGGAATTTTACTGAGCCCAGTTTTTAATTCCATAATGAAAAAAAAACCTTGTTTTTGCAAATGTTTTTTATAAATTCTGAAACAAAATCTTTTTTTTCAAAATTGAAGTTTTTTTTCTTATGATAAATAGACACCTATGTTTAGTAGATGTGCTGGTTGTGAAATGTAAAAAGAAGGTGTGAAAGTTGTGTTACTGTCATTGTGGGAAACGCTCTGTTCAATGGACTCATTTGCACCTGGGACTACTTTGACAATGACCAGTGCTGCTGTATTTTTTCCCATGCTAATAATTTAATGGAGGGCATGTCTTAATTGCAAACAATTGAAAGTGTAACATAATGTTAAAAATTGTCTTATAGGGGCCAGGTGTACTTTGTTTGGGGTGGTATATAGGGTAGTTGGTGTTTTGGATATTCTCATTTTGTGTATTTTTGTTTTATTATTTTTCTTACTACTCTTTGTTGCACTTGAGATCAGTTGCTATGTATTTGAGGTTGATGGAACTTTAATGTTCCCTTTATGGTTATCTTGATATTAATGTGGGTTCTATTTCCCTTCTGCATTTCATGATCATTAATTTTATTAGATATGTCAAAAATGTTGTCTTTAAATGTCTCTGGACTAAATTATAAAATCAAATGGTCCTTGGTCCTATGTCAACTTAAGGCCCAGAACCCTGGGCTGGTTAGTTTACTAGACACTTTCATGGGGTAGTAGGGTGTTGTCCATGAAACAGCCATGGGCAGGACGGTCTTATCACTCTGCTTTTCATAGTGATTCTAGAGGGGTTCGGCGTCCTAATAAGTAAATCCATAAGTTTTGTGTTATAAGGTCCAGATGGATTTGATTTTCTCAGTGGGTCGATCCATGCCTTTACATTTGTTTTACAGGCTATTTATATAGCACAACCATATAGTTCTGAGCTCCTCGCTAAAAGCTGTAATTTTTTTGTCTGAATTTTCCTATGGGCCCTGAGATTTGTTTGGGGGATTTTAGGGCATAATTCAGATCTGATCGAAGCAGCAAATTTGTTATCTAATGGGTTAAACCATGTGCACTGCAGGAGGAAGATATAACATGTGCAGAGAGAGTAAGATTTGGGTGGGTTATATTGTTTCTGTGCAGGTAAATACTGGCTGCTTTATTTCTTCACTGCAATTTAGATTTCAGTTTGAATACACCCTATCCAAACCTAACTCTCTCTGCACATGTTATATCTGCCCCTCCCCCGCAGTGCACATGGTTTTGCCCATTAGCTAACAAATTTGCTGATGCGCTCTCATCTGAATTAGGCCCATAATACGATCCTTGATGATGAGTTGAATTGGTGGTGAGATGTCCCTATTTTGTCCCATCTTATTTTCTGAGATGGAATTAATGGATGCTGGACAATTCAAATATCCCCAGGTTCTGTGTAATACTCGCTTCTCCTCCTCCCATCATACTTTTTCCCACATAGATATGGGTCTCGCATTCAATTTGTTACTTTCTGCTGTCCAGTCAGTGGCTCACTTGTCTTGTAGTGTTTCAGGTCACTCCCCACTGCTGGTAACCATTGATTTGTGTTTTCCTCTGTGTAACCGTCCTCTAATTTGGGACACCTTGACATCCTTTCTTCAAAGCACTTTAATTTTCAGAGTAGAACAGATTAAGATTTTTATTACAAGAAATACGAGGTGGCCTTCAAATAGAGGAGCCATGCTACTCGCATTAATGCTGATAGGTTGGAACCGTGAGTTATTCACAAAGAATGGATGGATCTCCTCCTTGATAAAACCAAGCACAGACTCCTCTTTTCCATGCACGATCATTATATTCAAGCTGATAAGGCTAGTTGATTTTTATTCTGTATGGCTTGGGATGGGTCTACCTTTCCCACTGTGCACATTTTTATTGGGGGTAATGCTGGTACTAATACTAACACAGCCTATTACTGTTGGAGGGGGCAGGCTTGGACTGACCCACAGGGGTACAGGGGAAACCACCGGTGGGCCCCACTGCCTGGGGGCCCCTCCTCCTCCTCTAAGTATCAGGTTCCAGACTGTGCACTTAAACTATACATTATACATATGTTACCTTATACTGGACTATGGTGTATTTTCTAGAGTATTGCTGTTTTTAATCTTATTAATCTGGCACATTATCAGACTGTATATATTTACGAAGGGGCCCAGACCTTGCACTCTCTAATGGTTAGTCAAACCAATGTGGTGGCAGGCCACACCACCTCTGCAGACTGGCCACACCCCTAAACATGGGCACCTGCCACTGCATTCCTTTGTTGGGCCCTATATGCCCCAGTCCGACACCAGGAGGGGGTATTATGATAATTTTATGGGGGTGTATGCCTCTCAGGTGTGTTATTCCCCAGTTGACCTAGACTTCTACTTGAATTGGATTTTGTTACCCACCCTTAACCTTGCTAGCCAAGAATATTTGGACTCCCCCATCTCCCTTGAGAAGATGGAGTATGCTATCAAAAGTCCTTTCCTAATGGTAAGTGGTGTCCCCCCAAGTTGTTAGAAATGTTTAATGCTCTTTGAGGTTGGTTCCTTGCCACCTTCCAGGCAGAAGCTTTGATTGCAGTCCTTCCAAGCATGGCAAAGAACCAGTCTATACTGATTCCTATAGGCATATTTCTTTGTAATCTACCGATGTTAAGATTTTGGCAAAAAATCCCCAACACTTATATCCCTACCTTCAGCTGCATCATAAGAACGAAGCTGATGCCTTGGTGGTCTCTCTTGATTTGGTAGAATTGGTCTGTCCTTTTACAGATTTATTTATTTATTTTGTGGGGGAGGGGATTTATTGGTTTGATTAAAGTCTTTTATTTTTGTTCTGCAGCGCAGGTTCCAGTGATTGGATTTACTATTTGCCATTGCCATAGAGCCTTTGCCCTGTGCTATATATGTGCCTCTCCAGTTATCTCTGTTCTTTTTGTATCTGGGTCTGAGGAAATAATTGCTGTATATGCTGATGATATTATTGTTGTCAATGTAGATGTGTTTGGTTCTTTTTGGGTCCATAAAATTAATTGGAGTAAATTGACAGCGTTCCCTGTACTTACCACTTTGTTTCAGCCCTTCACACATATACTCTCCCGTTATGCTGGGGGAGAATGAGGTGCCATTACAGATGAGGAATGTTGCTTGTGCTTCTCCTTCTACTGACACTGTGTATGTCAGATTTTGGTAGATACAATTCTATATACAGTACTGTACTCTTAGAGTGTACTGGACTCTGGGGTGTCTTTGAAAATTTGGAGGTTCTACTTCTACTTCCTGTCCTAAATGTGGAGAGAGAGCTGTTGATTTCTTCTAGCGGCTGATTTGTGGTCTTAGGTCTTGGACTGTATGGCTACTTCTAGGATTATATTACGCCTCAAAAAGCTTAAATTCTTCCTTGGAGTCAGGGATGTCCCCAACCGTTCTTTGCAACACATATGTTATTTTTCTATTTACACTGGCCAAAGTATGTATTTCCAGACAGTGGATGGCTTTTCAGGACGCCTCTCTTTTCCCTTGCTCCTCTCTTTCCTCTTGAATCAGTCTAGTCCAGAGTTTCCCAAACTCCGCCATTACAGTCGAGGTTTAATTATATCCATGCTTGAGTCCAGATGGTGAAATCATATCGACTGAGGTACTAATTAAATCACCTGTGCTGAAGCATGGATATCCTCAAAACTTGGACTGTAGTAGTGACGAAGTTTGGGAAACTCTTGTCTAATCAATTCAATAATTTATCAAATTTGATCTAGTTTGTTCCCTGTGGTGAAGCACTACCTACTGTACGCCCTAGATGCCACTCTTTAGTATTAGTTTTTATAAGTTACTGGTTGTTTTCTATACTGCACAACTTATTTGCAGTCATTAATGCCTATTTGTATGCTAAACATCGATACTTTGGCCCAGAATCAGATGTGGACGCAATGTTGATTGTCGATGTTTTGCTGCTGTGTATGTGACAAAGCCATAATGTGCACACGCAGCGATGGATTAAGGACAGCGTATGCACAGATAATTTATTTGCAAAGTGAGTGACAGGCAGTGAGCAGTTGGGGGAGGTAACAGTGGGTGGCTAGAAAGATGAAGGCGTGTGGGGAATGTTTTCTGGGTGTGCCATAGTCAACCACTGCAAACTGTATGCAGCTGGAGAGACCCTTCGGTGAGACAGCATAGGGGTGCTCAGAGGTTCAGTGGTGCTACCGATGTGCACCCGAGTTTCCCGATGGTTTGTGTATATGAGCTACAGATGTGAGATGCTAGCAGTAGGTGTCTCTATGCAATCACAGTGTCTGGGTCATTGGCATATTTTTGCAAGTCCACTGCGAACGAAATCACAGCTGCGCAATCAACTGTGCGCACCTCTAAATCATGTCCTTTATTCTCCCTGTACTTTGCCTGTTGCATTTCAGTTGATTACATTTAAGTTTTAGGATGCTACTTTTTTGTCAATATTTTGTCTTTTTTTTCACTTGTTTATATGTGTTTTGTTTTTGCAACTCAATAATTGTGATTTCATTATTTTTTCCTTAGCTCCCAAAACGAGGTTGCAAATACAAAAATCGAGCACTGTGTAATTAGCTGGGTCTGGCTTTCCAGTGTTTTGATGGTACCTTTTCATCAACATGTCCTGAATTTCAAAACAATAGTGTTTCTAATTTTGAAGGAAAAAATAAAGATTGGTGCGTATGTGAAATGGCAAGAAATCAGGTATCAAGACTGTATTTTAGAAATCACTCATCTGGATATCTCTCTCTCCTTCTCTAGCAGAACTGTCAACATTCCTACAAAATCTGAAGTTGTCCAAATCAGTTTGCAAACTCTCTCCTCCCTCCGTTTCTCTCTCTCTTTCCCTCTCCATCCTTCTTTCTCTCTCTCTCCCTCCTTCTACCTCACCCTCCATCCCTCCCTCTATCTTTCCCATCTCCCCTCCCCAGTGGTGGACTGGGCTAGGGGGGCAGGGTATCATGTGCCCCCCTCCCCCCCCCCCCCCCCCAGGACAATATAATTCTGCAGCACTGGGGCCACTGCTGCACTGTGTATGCATATACCTGACAGCCATCTACAGTAGCATGAGAGGGGGCCAGTCAGGATGAAACAGACAGGGCTCCCTTCGGAGGGTACAGGTTGTACACTTGTATGCAGCCTGGGGAGATGGAGTGGGCCCTGTCGTGCTAATGATCCTAACTACAAATTGCTTTTGTGAAGCAATGGCTGGGTTCAATGGTGCCTTCCACAGGACCAGATTATGATGAGGAACCTACGCTTCAAAACTCTTTCACAAACAGGTGCCCACCTCAGCCCCACCACCACCACAACCACCACCACCAGCTTTCCTTCCTCGGTTCTGCAGTAGCCCTGCCCCATCGCTTCCTCTCTCTCCTCTCCTTCCTCGCTGCTTCTTTTGGTGTCTCAGAGAAGTCTGGCAATGTAGCCAATAGCTGTGGAGCACCAAACAACAGAGGTACCCCTAGTCACATGCAGTCTCTCCCAGTGTCCACCCTTTCCCCCGCAGTCTCTCCCAGTGTCCCCTGCAGCTTCTCCCACTGTCCCTTGTCCGATGCAGCCTCTCCCACTGCCCCCCTGTTCTCTGCAGTCTCTCTCACTCGCCTGCAGTATCTTTAACTATCGCCTTTTCCCCTGCATACTCTTACTGTCCCTTATGCCCTGCAGTCTCTCTCACTGTACTAAGCAACATCGGAATGTACCTATAAATGCACAAAGGACAGCTCTCCTAATAATAGCTGTCCTTCCAAGTTTAGGAGCCAAGAGTCCCTTTGCGCATGTGCACTGTGATGTGGTAACCACTGGGGGTGCTGGGATGGATCCCATTTAATCCCTGTAAGGGGGAAACATGAAGATAGGCCCATAGACGACTATTGGGTATGGCTGCTGCTACCCACCGGCTCCAATCTCTGGACTGTATTGCATTCCCGGTGCTTGGTCCATGTAAGAAATAAGAATTTGGCCAAATCGACGTTTTCAGATTTTGTACACATTTTCCTTTTAATGCATCCTGCCCTGGGGAGATGTAAGAAGAGGTGGTAAGTGTCAGATGCACTGTAGCTAGCGCTATTTGACACAGCGAGCCTCGGTATAACTAAAAGCATCTAATGATTCCGCCATGACCATACCATTTTATGGCAACTGAAACTCATTCAGATCTATTGAAAAACGATAAGAGAACTATTGCTGCTTATTGTTTTTCCAGTCCTCTAACTCTCTCTCGTTCCTTCTCTCTTTCTCCACTTAGGGGGAGATTTACTAAGAATCATGATTGTACAATTTACCTTTTTTTTTTTTCCAGTGCCTCAAATTTGCAAATCGGCAATTTACTACTGGACAATTCACATGGATGTTGCATGTAAAACACAACTTCACAGACCAAATCATGGCAAATCATCATCGAACCAAACATCATGAAAATAACATTGGTACCAATGCATAACGCAAGTTTACTAAAAATCGAGTTTGCCAAATCGGTCAAAATTGCACCAAAATCGCAGCACAATCCATAAAATCAATGCACTTGTTTTAAAAATTGGGAAAACCATTTAAAGTACTACACAAAAACATTTCTTACTTAAGGATAATTTAATCTACATTACTTACCTATGTTTTTTTCAAAAGGCGTGTCGATTATTAGAGCTAAACTAAAAAGGTCTACAGTCCATAGGTCTACCACTAATGGTAGACATGCATTAGGTCGACAAAGTCAAAAGGCCGACATGGTCCAAAGGTCAACATATATTAGGTAGACAGACACAAAAAGAGTTAGACACAATTTATTTGGGGTATTTTGTCACTTTTCTGCCACAAACAAACTCCTTTAGTGACTGCGTACACTCGCTTTGGGCAAGGTGCCTTGCTCTGTTACCGCTGTGCTCGGCACTCTTGGGGGTCTACGACCCCCCTGGAGGGAGAATAGATAGCGTGGCGCGTGTAGCACGCCACCGTGCCCGCAGCGTGGTGAGCGCAGTGTGGCGAGCGCAGAGAGCTCACAAGGGGCTCATTTGCGCAAGCCCAGCTGTCGGTATGCCGGCGGTCAGGATTCCAATGCCGGTATGCTGGTCGCCGGGAGCCCGGCCGACGGCATACACTACTACACCCATTTACTGTAGATCTTTTCAGTGTAGAGCTATAGTTCGGAAACCCTTCAAAAGGACCAAACATGTTTTTGCTGTGAAACATGAGAAACAACCACACAATTAAGGTGCCTCTGTTTGTGCTGTATATAATTTGCATGGTCATTTGTGCAAACATAAACACGTCACTTTGAGGTGAAGTATATGACTGTATTTGCCACAAACACTCTTTCCCTAATGTATCAGTGTATTGCAACATTTTTCACATACAAAGTAAACAAAAATCAGTTTTCCCTTCTTTTAAGCTTCATTATGTTTTAGATTTACTAATTGCATGAGGGCCGATTTTAAAGTATGATATAAAAGCAATGAAACAAAGAACAGGTTGTTAACATGTTCTATTCTGTCAACACCACCATATAATGTTGTTAAAGGCTTTTTGTTAAAGTGGTACAGCAAATAAAACAAATGCCTGAAATAGGCCACAAACACAAATATCAAGAACTGTGCTTTTTTAGCATACACATATAAAAAAATATATAAAATATTTCATTACAAAATATAAATATAACAATAAATTATTTTTTCAGCATACAAATATGAATATATATATATATAAATACACAGAAGTATCTTTATCTTGCGCCAACTCAGAAGCGGCACACTGGGAGAGGTCTTTGTTGGAAAACCTCAAACACATGTAGAGAGAACATAAATTCCCAAGTGCGCTAATAGTGAAATGTAGTTACACAAATCTTCCAGCGGTTAATTCGTAGGAAAATGTAGACTGGAGGATATTTAGATCTGGGGACCTGTAACAGACACCCCTCACCAAAAAGTCACCCAAACAAGAGGCCAACAGGCCAATTAATAAAAAGTTTTTTTTAATAACATATATTTGAACATATGAATTTTGGTACACAATTCAAGATAAAATTGTATCAATAAAACACAGCCACAACCAACATGTTTGTAGGATGGATTCTAGATACTCCCTCACCTTTTTCAAGGTGCGAGCTCGAAGGGAGTATCTTCACAAACTAGGGTGTGATTTTCTGACTGACAAACCCAACGCGTTTCGTCTGATCGACTTCATCAGGGGTAACACATATAGGGAAAAGGATGAATTGCACTTGATAAATTTCTATGGCAGATCGTAACCTCTAAATAGGGATTAATCAAATTCTCCTTTATTAGAATTTAATGGGTAAAGCTCCTATATTCGTGCTTCTGACTGGAGCTTAAGTGGTTATCCTTTATGTATATAAAATCTATAGAATAGTGTTTTTGTAAACACTGCCTTAAAACTAATCAAAATTCCTCCAGGGCCGTCTAAAAAAAATTCTTAATCATAGTCCATTGGGACTGTCAGCAACCATATGTTGGCGTTTTTGCAGACTAAAATGTGGTCTTCTACTCTTATGGTGAAGATTATTTCTGGTTTCAATGTTGACTCACGTAAAATTCAAAGCTTATATGGCTGGTTTGATAATCACAAGGGTAAAAGAGATGCAACTTCCACACACAGCCAAATCTTCTCCAGGGATCTATTCCTTGAGACCTATTGAGGAAGTTGCATCTCTTTTACCCTTGTGATTATCAAACCAGCCATATAAGCTTTGAATTTTACGTGAGTCAACATTGAAACCAGAAATGATCTACACCATAAGAGTAGAAGACCACATTTTAGTCTGCAAAAACGCCAACATATGGTTGCTGACAGTCCCAATGGACTATGATTAAGAATTTTTTTTAGACGGCCCTGGAGGAATTTTGATTAGTTTTAAGGCAGTGTTTACAAAAACACTATTCTATAGATTTTATATACATAAAGGATAACCACTTAAGCTCCAGTCAGAAGCACGAATATAGGAGCTTTACCCATTAAATTCTAATAAAGGAGAATTTGATTAATCCCTATTTAGAGGTTACGATCTGCCATAGAAATTTATCAAGTGCAATTCATCCTTTTCCCTATATGTGTTACCCCTGATGAAGTCGATCAGACGAAACGCGTTGGGTTTGTCAGTCAGAAAATCACACCCTAGTTTGTGAAGATACTCCCTTCGAGCTCGCACCTTGAAAAAGGTGAGGGAGTATCTAGAATCCATCCTACAAACATGTTGGTTGTGGCTGTGTTTTATTGATACAATTTTATCTTGAATTGTGTACCAAAATTCATATGTTCAAATATATGTTATTAAAAAAAACTTTTTATTAATTGGCCTGTTGGCCTCTTGTTTGGGTGACTTTTTGGTGAGGGGTGTCTGTTACAGGTCCCCAGATCTAAATATCCTCCAGTCTACATTTTCCGACGAATTAACCGCTGGAAGATTTGTGTAACTACATTTCACTATTAGCGCACTTGGGAATTTATGTTCTCTATATATATATATATATATATATATATATATGCAGAGCTCAAAAAAATAAAGGGAACACTTAAACAACACAATGTAACTCCAAGTCAATCACACTTCTGTGAAATCAAACTGTCCACTTAGGAAGCAACACTGACAAAAAATTGACAATCAATTTCACATGCTGTTGTGCAAATGGAATAGACAACAGGTGGAAATTATAGGCAATTAGCAAGACACCCCCAATAAAGGAGATGTTCTGCATGTGGTGACCACAGACCACTTCTCAGCTCCTATGCTTTCTGGCTGATGTTTTGGTCACTTTTGAAAGCTGGCAGTGCTTTCACTCTAGTGCAGTGGTTCCCAAACTGTGTGCCGTGGTTCCCTGGGGTGCCTCGGGACACTTGCAGGGGTGCCCTGGGTTGGTGGTCCAGGACCAATTCAAATTATTTATGGTCAATATAATAGGCAAAACTAGTGTCAGTCATAAAGTATGGGGACAAACAGAAGCAAATCTTGTCCCTCACCACACAACTGACCCTAAGGATGACATATAAATACAATTTACTTAATTGAATATTTATTTCTAAATTTCTCAATAAGAAATTTTTGGCCTAGGGGTGCCGTGAAAAAAATTCTGATACTCTAGGGCGCCGTGATTCAAAAAAGTTTGGAAACCGCTGCTCTAGTGGTAGCATGAGACGGAGTCTACAACCCACACAAGTGGCTCAGGTAGTGCAGCTCATCCAGGATGGCACATCAATGCGAGCTGTGGCAAGAAGGTTTGCTGTGTCTGTCAGCGTAGTGTCCAGAGCATGGATGCGCTACCAGGAGACAAGCCAGTACATCAGGAGACATGGAGGAGGCCGGAGGAGGGCAACAACCCAGCAGCAGCATCGCTACCTCGCCTTTGTGCAAGGAGGAACAGGAGGAGCACTGCCAGAGCCCTGCAAAATGACCTCCAGCAAGCCACAAATGTTCATGTGTCTACTCAAACGATCAGAAACAGACTCCATGAGGGTGGTATGAGGGCCCGACATCCACAGGTGGGGGTTTTGCTTACAGCCTAACACCATGCAGGACATTTGGCATTTGCCAGAGAACACCAAGATTGGCAAATTCGCCACTGGCGCCCTGTGCTCTTCACAGATGAAAGCAGGTTCTCACTGAGCACATGTGACAGACGTGACAGAGTCTGCAGATGCCAAGGAGAACATTCTGCTGCATGCAACATCCTCCAGCATGACCGCTTTGGCAGTGGGTCAGTAATGGTGTGGGATGGCATTTCTTTGGGGGGCCGCACAGCCCTCCATGTGCTCGCCAGAGGTAGCCTGACTGCCATTAGATACCGAGATGAGATCCTCACACCCCTTGTGAGACCATATGATGGTGCGGTTGGCCCTGGGTTCCTCCTAATGCAAGACAATGCTAGACCTCATGTGGTTGGAGTGTGTCAGCAGTTCCTGCAAGACGAAGGCATTGATGCTATGGAAAGGTCCGCCCGTTTCCCAGACCTGAATCCAATTGAGCACATCTGGGACATAATGTCTCGCTCCATCCACCTTCCACGTTGCACCACAGACTGTCCAGGAGTTGGCGAATGCTTTAGTCCAGGTCTGGGAGGAGATCCCTCAGGAGACCATCCGCCACCTCATCAGGAGCATGCCCAGGCATTGTAAGGAGGTCATACAGGCACGTGGAGGCCACACACACTACTGAGCCTCATTTTGACTTGTTTTAAGGACATTACATCAAAGATGGATCAGCCTGTAGTGTGTTTTTCCACTTTAATTATGAGTGTGACTCCAAATCCAGACCTCCATGGGTTAATAAATTTGATTTCCATTGATAATTTGTGTGTGATTTTGTTGTCAGCACATTCAACTATGTAAAGAACAAAGTATTTAATAAGAATATTTAATTCATTCAGATCTAGGATGTGTTATTTTAGTGTTCCATTTATTTTTTTGAGCAGTGTATATACCCCCGTCGTCAGGGACAAGCGATACACATACAGGTAATACACATACTGGGTACCTTTCTCACAGGGGAGGAGATCGCAACAAAATCCTCTTACAATGTGAAAGTATTCCCTTTATTTTTTGAGCAGCGTATATATGTATATATATATATATATAGAGAGAGAGAGAGAGAGAGAGAGAGAGAGTATAAGGTGCTAGGGGTTCGGCGACCAATTTTGTTTAAAACATGTGCTTTTGGAAGACTCAATAAACTTTAAAAATATACATATATTGACAGAACAAAAAGAGATTTTTTTTGTGGTTAAAATAGTTTTTCAACAGATTTATTTTAAAAAAAAATATGACATATATATATATAGAGGTTAAGAAGCAGCACACTTTAAATGAATAAACATAATATCATGTAGAATGTATAGGGTGGGACTATGCAACAGATGTAAAAGAACTGATATAAAAGACTAATAAAGATGTGTGTACCTACATAAAACACAAAAAAGGGGAATTTTTTTTATATAAAAACTGCAGCACCAGTAAAAATAGAGTGCAGATTGGGTAGAAGCTGTAAAATATAATGTAAAATATATAAAAAAAAATCAAAATAGCTTATCTTAATATGGAGGGTCAAGACAGGAGTGACCAACGCGTTACATCAGTCTGACTTCATTTTATATATTTATATATATACATATATATATATATATATATATATATAATTGAAGCAATGTGCGGAACTCAGGTTTGAAGGAACATAAAGTCACCACTGTCAGTCTGTTTCAACGTTTCAATTTACTTAGAAATTGTCATCAGGATACAATGTATCCTGATGACAATTTCTAAGTAAATTGAAACGTTGAAACAGACGGACAGTGGTGACTTTTTGTTCCTTCAAACCTGAGTGCCGCACATTGCTTCAATTATATGGACCATTTGGGAAAGTGAAGGCACCAGGGGACTCTGCATATGTTATTGGAGTGCCGGACCCTTTGCAGCATATATATATATATATATATATATATAATAGAAATACAATTGTACAACATAAAATTAATTATTATTGGGAACACCTTATTTTCGGTGGCTAACTAGGTGAGGGTGAAAAGCATATTGGACATGCACCACATCCTCTAGTATGGGCCCCATAACTAGGTGTCATTGGTCAGGGGTTTAAAATAGTACTGGTGCTATTTGTTGGTTCAGTGAGCCGCATAACAATTTGCGCCAACAATGACATAATGTTCTGGTTCAGGTCCATCATAACATTGGTTTGATTTTGGAACATTCTTAAAAAACCTTCCTGAAAACTAATTTATTTATGCTTGTAACACACAGTAGTTGGATTCTAGTATTCTTGTCATTATTTAAAAATTAGAAGTCACATTTGTATTAAACTTACTCACATTTTCATTTAGGAGCATAATACTGGCATTAATGGCACGCTTATACAAGGTATCTCTTTAAAAAGGAAGAAATTGGACAGTGTGGTTCTTGATTACCAGAGATATACAGTCTATAGATGACATGCTTTTGATGATAGTTCAACACTTTTGTCTAAGGGGCTGCCATTTATCCCAACCTATAGGGCAGACCTATTTCAGTGGTCTGTTGACATGTAGAAGATGGGACAAAAATTAAGGATAAGGAAATATTTTGACGGAAAAGTAGACAATAGTGTGAATATTGAAGCTATTAAGTTTTAAGAGAGAAGCTCTTTTGATCCACTCTCAATGAATGTGAGCTTAAAGAGTTTTCTCAGAATGGTGGACAATGATTGTAAAGATCAACTGACAGATAACAATAAGAAATATGATAACTTGTCTAATTCTGAAAAACAGGCACTTAGAGCTTTACAAGATAACACCTTTGTGGTTATAAGAAGTGCTGACAAAGGCAGTGTAATCATCTTGCAGGACTTTATGGCCTATGACAAGGAAATTAGGAGACAACTCTCTAATTCTAACACCTACAAAAGATTGAATTTTAATCCAATGGCTAGAGATAAGTAAGAGATTGATGAATTGATTAATTTATCACTTTCTAACCTGTGGATTGATGAGAATACAAGTTAATTTCTGTCTGTTGAACATCCAGTGTGCCCTATACTATACACTCTACCGAAAATGCATAAGACGTTAATAGATAAGCCTGGCAGACATATTATTTCTGCCAGGGGTTCTTTACTACAGCCTATTGCCCAATTTTTGGATTTTTTATTTTCAGCCGTTTGTGAAAAATAATAGAAATTACCAATGGGACACTGTCATTTCTTGACAAATTTAAGATCAGTTATGGATTTACCGCCTAACTTTATGTTGGCAACACTAGATGTTTGTTTGTTTGTTATACACTGTGATTCCCCATGATCAGGGGATCATAGAATTTGAAAATGTCCTCTTGAAGGGTCCTTATAGTGGCCCGCTGATCAATTGGATGATTCAACTTTTGAGGAAGGTGTTGGAGTGTAATCATTTTCTGTACCAGAGAGAGTATTATGTCCAATTAGCTGGCACAGCGATGGGCTCTAATTTAGCGCCCCATATTCTAAAATTTTCATGTAACAGTATGAGTATGAACATATACTTACCAGATATGATGAACATATTTTTTATTACAAAAGATTAATTGATGGTGTTTTTATGATTTGGATGAGTAGTGAGGAGTAATTTTACACCATGATCATGAGCTTCAATAGTTTGAAAAGCCTGATTCGCTTTACATCCTCCTATTAGTAGCGAATCTATGAACTTTCTAGATGTAACCATCTTTAGAGGCCCTGCTGGACTGGAATATACATTATTTCAGAAACCTACTGACTGGAATACTCTTTTGTTGGCCACAAGCCAATCCCCTGATTGGTTGAAGTAAAATGTACTTATTTCACGATTTTTGCAGAGCTTGAGAAATAATTAAGATTCAAAGCTAGCTGAGGTCCAATTACAAGAATGTTGTGGATGATTTAGTGAATGTGGGTATAAAGCCTCTGTTATAAAGAGTTGCACCACCAAGGCCAGGACACAGTTTAATATAGATAAATCACAGTTGAGAGCTATGATGAACACTTATGATTGAATTATCCTTGTCACTAGATGTGACACCAACTATAAGAAAGTGCATAGGTCGATTAAGAAATATTGGGCAACTGTCTCTGTGGACCCTGCATTTAAGAAATTGAAGAGGTCCAAACCGCTACTGAGTATGAGTTGAGGCCGTAATCAAAAAGATATGCTTTTACAGCCCAATATGCAGCTTAGGACCGTACCAGTGGATAACTGGTTGTCCCAACATAATGGATGTTACAGATGTTTCAGATGCACCACATGTCATGGGATAATTACTGTAAAAAAAATTGTCATTCTCATAATGGCAAGAGTTATCTTAAACATCGCCTAACTTGCCAAATGGATCATATAGCGTAAATACTCACCTATCCATGTGGACTTAAGTACATTGGTAAGACAATATGGACATTCCATGAATGAATGAATCAACACAGGTCACCTATACGTTTGGCCTATTCTACGGGCACAATCAACAAACCTGTGGCACTGCATTTTTTCAAACAGGGGCATCAAATCTCTACTTTGAGATATATGATAATTGATTGTGGGCCTAATTCAGACCTGATCGCTGCTGTGCATTTTTGCACAGCAGCCGATCAGGTCTGAACTGCGCATGCGCCGGTGCCGCAGTGTGCCGGCATATGCCAGACAGCCAATAGCCATCTCAGCCCTGTGATCGCCTCTGCCGGATTGACAGGCAGAGGTGGACGCTGGGTGGGAGGGGGCCGGCCGGCGGTATTCGGCTGCCGTTTTAAGGGAGGCATGCCCAGACCGTGCGGGGGGCGGGCCGGAGCAGCTGCCCGATGTCACACGCAGCCGCTGCAACCCGAACAGCGATGAGTACCTCCCTGACAGCGTGCAGGAGCTGCGCTGGCAGGGAGATACTCATCAAGTACAAAAGCATCGCCGCTGTGCGATGCTTTTGTACTTGTGTGGCAGGGCAGAGCCAGACATGCGGAGCGGACTAGCTCTGTGCTGGGGGTCACCCCGCATGTCTGAGTAACTGATCAGGCTCTTACACTCTTGAAATGTGATGCAAGATTGATCCATTTTTTGGACACTGTTGCTCCGAATGGGCTGAATGAATGTAATTTTCTTTCTATGTTTATTTAGCAACATCAATAGTTGTGATGAAGCTCTTTTGGTCTTATGACTCAGCACTATAAAAAAAAGTTAATATGTAGGTTATTTGTTTGACTCCCATGGACCTGGTTTTAACGTGTGTGTTATTATTTTTATGTAAATTGTCATGAGGTGACAGCATGGCACAAATTTGTTTGATTGAGATGTTTTATTTTGGTGGAGTTTGCGTTCCACCTTGCTGGAGCACAGGTTAGATATAATAGAAATTGGTGCTCTACTGCTTAATAATGCATTTGGGTTCCACCACAGTGAAACGCTAGATGAGGGATATCGGAAGTTGCGGCTCCGTTGTCCAATGCTGTTGGTAACAGTGGGAGACAACGTTGGAGGCACTTCCAGTATTCAGACTTCTGAGGAATGGATGGCTGCTTTCCACATACAGGAAGTGGGATGAGAGTACGGTGATCTGCCCGGCGGTCTGGAGTAGGTATTAAATGTTACAGTGGTATTTATTGTTTAGACGCACTGATGTGTCAATATATTGATTATACACTAGTTTACCATTGATATTCTTTATGACTAGTGTTTGTATTGAGCATGCTGATGACATCATTTCTGGTGGCGTCCCACATGGTCTAGTGTGCCATTGTGTTTTTAGGGTATAAATATGTCCCATGCTGCACTTAATAATGTTTTGCTTGTAGGTTGCTGTAATTTGTAATGTGGTCTTGACAAAGGCTCCACAGTGGGCCAAAACGTCGACCTTTTCTGCACTTTAACTTGATGAATTAATAAGAAAAGTGTTTGTATTTCTCATAAAGTAGCCTGATGAATGCCCTCGGTATACCCAGAGCTGGCCCTAACCAATATGATGCCTTAGGCAAGATTTTGGCTGGTGCCCCCTAGCACCACCGCTAGTTCCACCTCTGACCCTGCACCCCTTTCCCAGTACCATCACCCCTCACCCATAACAGTCCTCATTTTGGTGCTCCTACCCCCTATATTTTCAATAGGAACAGTGCACACATTCGGCGCACAACACAAAATGGGGTGTGTTCTTGCTGGGAAGGCGCATGGCCACACAATAGTACCCCCAATTCAAAATATGCCACAGAGTAGTGCAACTTTATTCACATTTTATCATGCGATATTGTCCTTAATCACGTCACATCATACAGTAGTACCACTTTACCTTATATGTGTTATTCCTTACAGTAGTGCCCCTTCTTCACACAACATCACACTGAATTGCTCCTTATTCACATTACACCACACCATATTGTTCTTTATTCACATTAGACCACACTGTAGTGCCCTTTCTATACATTATGCCACACAGTAGAGCACCTTATACACATAATGCCACATATTAGAAATACATTTATACACATAATATCACACAGTAATGCCCCTTACATATATGAAGTACATTATTAATGTCCTTATAAACATAATGCACTTTACATATTATACCAACCTTTATTAATGTCCTTATACACATAATGTCCCATACACATTTGCCGCACATTATTAATGCCCTTATACACATAATGATACACATAGTGCCCCTTACACATTTGCCACACATTATTAGTGCATTTATACACATGACACACATAATGCCCATTACACATTTGCCACACATTATTAATGCATTTATGCACATGACACACATAATGCCCCTTACACATATGTTGAACACTGCTGCACAGCCAACCCAACCACACACAGCACTCAGATGTGTTCAAAAACATCTTGACTCAATATGCCATGCAGCAAGAGATGCCTGGCGTGAGTCACCTGGCAGCTCTGCTAATGCCGGGCACCTTTTTTGATAAAAATGCATCTTATTTGCATTACTATGGTGCTAGGATGCACAAGCAGCCTCTGCTGATTAAAATGATATGCAGCATGCCTATATTCTGTGTGCGACTGTGGCTGTATCTGCATACGAAATGCTACATTACAGTGATTTCCTGGAATACACTGTAGCATAGCATTTTGTATGCAGACACGGCCGCAGTCCCACACAGAATATTGGCATGTCACATATCGTTTTTATCAGCAGAAGCTGCTTGTGCTCCTAGGCATACCAAATGTCCTAGGCATTTGCCTAGTTTGCCTATGCCTAGTGCCGGCTCTGGGTATACCCATGCTCTCTCTCTCTCTCTCTATATATATATATATATATATATATATATATATACACTGCTCAAAAAAATAAAGGGAACACTTAAACAACACAATGTAACTCCAAGTCAATCACACTTCTGTGAAATCAAACTGTCCACTTGGGAAGCAACACTGATTGACAATCAATTTCACATGCTGTTGTGCAAATGGAATAGACAACAGGTGGAAATTATAGGCAATTAGCAAGACACTCCCAATGAAGGAGTTGTTCTGCAGGTGGTGACCACAGACCATTTCTCAGCTCCTATGCTTTCTGGCTGATATTTTGGTCACTTTTGAAAGTGGGAGGTGCTTTCATTCTAGCGGTAGCATAAGACGGAGTCTACAACCCACACAAGTGGCTCAGGTAGTGCAGCTCATCCAGGATGGCACATCAATGCAAGCTGTGGCAAGAAGGTTTGCTGTGTCTGTCAGCGTAGTGTCCTGAGCATGGAGGCGCTACCAGGAGACAGGCCAGTACATCAGCAGATGTGGAGAAGGCCACAGGAGGGCAACAACCCAGCAGCAGGACCACTACCTCCACCTTTGTGCAAGGAGGAACAGGAGGAGCGCTGCCAGAGCCCTGCAAAATGACCTCCAGCAAGCCACAAATGTACATGTTTCTACTCAAACGATCAGAAACAGACTCCATGAGGGTGGTATGAGGACCCGATGTCCACAGGTGGGGGTTGTGCTTACAGCCCAACACCGTGCAGGACGTTTGTCATTTGCCAGAGAACACCAAGATTGGCAAATTCGCCACTGGCACCCTGTGCTCTTCACAGATGAAAGCAGGTTCTCACTGAGCACATGTGACAGACGTGACAGAGTCTGGAGACGCCAAGGAGAACGTTCTGCTGCCTGCAAAATCCTCCAGCATGACCGGTTTGGCAGTGGGTCAGTAATGGTGTGGGGTGGCATTTCTTTGGGGGGCCGCACAGCCCTTCATGTGCTCGCCAGAGGTAGCCTGACTGTTATTAGGTACTGAGATGAGATCCTCAGACCCCTTGTGAGACCATATGCTGATGCGGTTGGCCCTGGGTTCCTCCTAACGCAAGACAATGCTAGACCTCATGTGGCTGGAGTGTGTCAGCAGTTCCTGCAAGACGAAGGCATTGATGCTATGGACTGTCCCGCCCGTTCCCCAGACCTGAATCCAATTGAGCACATCTGGGACATCATGTCTCGCTCCATCCACCAACAGATTGCACCACAGGTTGCACCACAGACTGTACAGGAGTTGGCGGATGCTTTAGTCCAGGTCTGGGAGGAGATCCCTCAGGAGACCATCCGCCACCTCATAAGGAGCATGCCCAGGCATTGTAGGGAGGTCATACAGGCACGTGGAGGCCACACACACTACTGAGCCTCATTTTGGCTTGTTTTAAGGACATTACATCAAAGTTGGATCAGCCTGTAGTGTGTTTTTCCACTTTAATTTTGAGGGTGACTCCAAATCCAGACCTCCATGGGTTAATAAATTTGATTTCCATTGATAATTTTTGTGTGATTTTGTTGTAAGCACATTCAACTATGTAAAGAACAAAGTATTTAATAAGAATATTTCATTCATTCAGATCTAGGATGTGTTATTTTAGTGTTCCCTTTATTTTTTTGAGCAGTGTGTATATATATATATATATATATATATATATATATATATATATATATATATATATATAATAGAACTGTAAGGGTTGTGTCTGTACACAGCAATTTTCTTTTTTTTGAGAAATATACTTTTAAGGCCTGTTTATGATCTATGGGGGCAAAATAAAAAATGCTTGAATTTTCATCTGTCTGTCCTTTTCGCCATCACGCAAATACTACTGGATGAAGTTGGATTGTGTTTTCACTATTATATAGCTTAGTGACCTGTAAAGATATGGATGGTATCGAAGTGACATCAGGGATGGGAGCAATAAAGGAAAAAACAGATGCTAGACACTCTAGGCGTGTGCAGTGTGTAAGCTCCTGAAGTCCAACGTATGAGTGTATGTGTGACATTTCTGAACTCACTTAGTGTGGGTTGATTATGATATCCCGGTAGTTTGGTTGCCGGAGTTCACATGACCTACCCCGACATCCCGACATTGATGATCCCAACGGAGGAGGGGGTAAGTATTTCTACCCCCACTCTCCTATCCTAGCCCTCCTGGGGTGGTGGCTTAGGCTAACTTCCCCTAGTGTCTAACCCTACCTAACTCTAAGCCCCCCCTCCCCCGATTCCTGGTCCCTAACCCTAACATACTCCCCGATACTTACCTTTGGGATGTTGTCGGTCGGTCTTCCGGTGCCAGTGTCCTGAGTGGTGTCGAGATTCTGGCGTCGGTCACATGACGGCCGGTATCCTGCCCATCATCTGCCATATTGCAGCTGGACTTTATTGCACCTGCCTTATTGCAGCTGGACTTTAAGCAGCCAGCAATGCATTGAAAGTTGGATTTACGATCATGGTTCTGCGGAACCTGACTCCGCCCAAGTTATGCAGTGGAACCTGACTTAAAGTGACTGCTCTGTAGAGGAATCTAATTGAGGCAGAGATATACCACGTTTACCCCTTATACCAAACAAGGGTTAGGGTTAGACAGTGGGAAAAGAGGGGTAGAGTTAGGGGAGTTGGGGGCAGAAAGGAAATATACTTACGAGACCCTTGTCAGGATTCTCACCATCGGGATGCCGCTGTCAGTCTTTTGACTGCCGGCATCCCGAACTCTAGTCTCCGTATCATACCCTATATATAGCAATGGGACATTTATTTTACCACCATCTAGTAGTATGATTTTTCACTCAAGCCTATCACCCCTACTCCTAATTTTCTAACCTCTGCTTTCCCCATTTCTACTCCTTCCACTCTTCTTTATGTCTCTCCATTATATTCTATACAGAATTCTGGGGCAGATGTATTAACCTGGAGATGGCATAAAGAAGTGATAAACCAGTGATAAGTGCAAGGTGATAAACACACCAGCCAATCAGCTCCTAACTGTTCATTTACATAATGGAGCTGATTGGCTGGTGCATTTATCACCTTGCGCTTATCACTGGTTTATCACTTCCTTATGCCTTCTCCAGGTTAATACATCTGCCCCTCTGTACTTTGAGCACTGTAATTAAGTACATATGTAAAGTTATGTTCTTGTCTATATACATACCTCCCAACTGTCCCGATTTTCAATGGGACAGTCCCGGTTTTTGGGGACTGTCCCGCTGTCCCACCCGTGGGCCGCAGTGTCCCGCGGTGGGGGGGGGGGGGGGGCAGTTGGGAGGCTCCTGCACTCGCTTGTCTGCTTAGACAGAGGGAGAGAGGGCATGCCAGCGGCTCACAGAGCGCTGGGCATGCCCCCTCAGTGACGAAAACGGGGGCGTGGCTCACGATTACGGGTCCTCACACAAAGCCATGCCCCCTTTTCATAGACCACACCCCCTTTTCAGGAGCACGTGCGGCTTCGCCACACGTGTGTCCCTCTTTACAAGTGGACAAAGTTGGGAGGTGTGCTATATCTGCACCTATGCATTTTATTGTATGTTTTACCCATATGTATTTAAACGTTGGGCCTGTTTTATTCTGGAACTTAACATTTATTTTTTAGCAGTATTTGTTGACATAAAGACTGGATTTGTGTAGTATATTTATTATTGTGCTATGATCTAAACCCTGTTTTATTGACATTATTTAAATACAGTCCAAATAATATGACGATTTCCGTGAGCATACTGTATGTACTGTATGTGATATTATCTTTTTAATGCAAAATAATATTACATTTACATTGCATTTTATAATAAATATGTATACACTGGGAGCTGCAACTCTAATTGTATTGCTTCACGTGAAACAACATTCAGCTGAAACAAAAACATGATTCATTACCTCTTATTAAACACTGAAAATAATGCACAGATTGAAGGGAGATGAAGTGTTTGTCTTGAGGCATCAAACTGGAGTGTGGAAGATTAGGGCTAAATTAAAAAATAAAATAAAAACATGCTGGAAAGCCTCTATTTACTGTCACACCAGAGGCAAAACATTTATATTCCCACGCACTTATTTTTCTCATACGCTGATCAGGAGTGAATCATTTTAATTACCTTATTTTAGGAAAATAAGATGAGAACTGGTAAGTAAACAATGCAGTGTTGCTATGAAGTCGTGTATATATTCAGTGCCTATATGTGGATATTTACATTTATATAAACACGTAATTACAATGACATCCACTGGAATAAATGAAAATGTAGTTAATCACACACATTTGCCATTATTCATAATATCCCTCTCTGAACTGTGTATAAAGTTAGATTGGAAGTAATCTAGCTCAGACATACATACTCTATGTTACTAGAAACACACATATAAAAGTCTGTCTCCATTTAGTCCATTCTAACGTTCCCCATGTAATCCAGCCAGCCCTTTCCAGATTGATGGGGTGTTAGTGGCAAGCTCCATTACTTGTAGGTGGTTTGCTGTTCTCTGTCAGCCTGACAGGTATTAGAGATTCCAAAGGAACTGACAATTCACACACTGCTCCCTCTTACCCCTGAGAATGGAACTATCTTTAACAGAATAAACTTAGGAAATGTATTCCTGACTAGTGCATGGTTAATATGGGTCTGCTGAGCAGAGTCAACTTTTATAAATAATGTTTTGCATGGCTGGAATAGCTTCTTAAAACCAAACTAATACCCCTTTCATTGCCACAATAAACCTGATTATTGGTAGGTTAAACCGGGTTACGGCTCGATGTGAAAGACTCCCCGAATAATAACCCAGGTCCAGTGGTAGCGAGCAGAGTTAGTCTCGGGAAGGACCCAAGTTAAGGGGCTTTGTGGAAACATCATTTCAGGCTCTTCAGGAAACATCAAGAGCAACTTTTCCCCATACTGGTGTAATGGGTTCTTCCCTTGGGATGACCTTCTTCTGTGCTCGGGCACCTCTGAGTCTCTACAAAGAGTGCTTAGTGCGCAGAGAGGCTTTTGCACATACTGTACAACCATGTTCAGAATTATCCATTCTGGTGTTAGTCTGGGAAGAGTTGATGAGGTGGTAGATCCGCCATAATCAATGCCACGGACCTACCAAGATAGCAGATTCTAAGGGGCAAAGATATGGCAGAAGATACTGAAGTCTGTGTCACAACTGAGGGCCTGAGCTGACGGGAGGCAGCCTCAGTTGTAGGGGCTGAGATGTACCGGAACCTGGGAGGTTGTATCAGACCCCTGGACATGTAAGTAACATGAATAATAACTGCCCGAAGGCGTGACCACGACAACTTAGATAAAAGTCAATGATGTTTATTATGACAACTCCGCATCACAGCAGCAATAAAAGAAAACGTAAAAGTCAGCAAAGAATAAATACAGTTCCTGAGTACTACAGCATGGCAGGAGCCACAGGGCACTGGTAGTGTGAGATAGTTCTTATGATCTTCTAGATGGAAAGTCCTTACCAGGCCCGGCTGTAGCAATGGAGATAACCCAGGATTATACCAGCTGGTGTTCCAGGAAGAGCTGGGTTGCTGAAGGTAAAACAGCTGCTGTGGATACTGGCTGGAACCAGACTGTTGTTAGCACGGAGTGGATACTGGCTGGAACCAGTTAAATAATAAATGAACTTTGGGAGCGATGAAATGTGAACTGAAATGTAGAACTTGAGAGCGGAGAAATAATAATTCCGGTGGAGAGTGGTAAAGTGTAGAAAGGACACCGGCCCTTTAAGGGAAGCTGTACTCTGCTGGAAGCTGAGGCTGGAAGCAGGTAGTGTTGTAGCTGGAAACAGATGAATCCACAATGGATTGGAGAGTCAGGCTACACCGCAGGTGGAATGCTGGTGCGGGTCTCTATGGTGGAAGTCTTGAGACAGGAGCTGGAACCTGGAAGACAATCATAGAAGAGAGACAAACAGGAACTAGGTTTGACAACCAAAGCACTGACGTCTTCCTTGCTCAGGTACAGCTTACTTATACCTGCAGCAAGGAAGGGGTTGGCTAGGCAATTATGCAAATCAACAACACAGACAGCAGATTGGTGGAAATGATCAGATGACAGAATCCAAGATGGCTGCGCCCATGCAGACACTTGGAGGGAAGTTTGGTTTGTAATCCATGTGGTCTGGGAAACAGTAATGGCGGCGCCGGCCACCGGAGACAGGAGACGCCAGGCTGATAGATGCACATTTAACCACGTGGGCACAGCGGAGGCCGCGGCTGATGAAAAGACCACTCTGTATGTGGAAACTCAGGAACAGCGGAATCCGGTCCTGGAACGCTGAGCCCGCCTTAGGAGGCATCTGAAGGGTAAGTAATGGCGTCCAGATACCCGGATCGTGACAGCACCCCCCCCTTTAGGAGTGGCCCCAGGACACTTCTTAGGCTTTAAAGGAAACTTTGCGTGGAAATTTCGGACCAAGGCAGGAGCATGGACGTCAGAGGCATTGGTCCAAGAGCGTTCTTCAGGACCATAGCCCTTCCAGTCAATGAGATACTGAAGTTGACCGTAACGGTGACGTGAGTCCAGGATCTTGGCCACTTCATACTCAACGCCTCGTTGAGTTTGGACTTTCGGAGTTGGTGGAAGTGAGGAATGAAACCGATTCAAGATTAGCGGTTTCAACAGGGAAACATGGAATGTCCTGGGTATTTTTAAGAAGGGAGGTAACTGGAGTCTGTAAGCAACAGGATTGATGACTTGATCAATTTTGAAAGGACCGATGTAGCGAGGTGCAAACTTCATACTGGGAACTCTTAACCTCAAATTCTTCGTGGATAACCATACCCGATCACCCACCTTGAGAGCAGGAACTGCTCGACGCTTCTTATCCGCAAACTTCTTGTACCTGAACGATGCCTTGAGCAGAGCTGATCGTACGCTCTTCCAGATATTGGCAAACTGATGCAAGGTGATATCCACTGCGGGAACAGAAGTTGCTGGAAGCGGTTGGAACTCAGGGACTTTAGGATGGAATCCAAAGTTGGTGAAAAATGGTGTTGAAGAAGATGAAGAATGATACTGGTTGTTATGACAGAACTCGGCCCAGGGAAGTAATTGAACCCAGTCATCTTGAGAGGAGGACACATAGATGCGGAGGAAGGCCTCCAAGTCCTGATTCACCCTCTCAGTTTGACCATTGGTCTGAGGATGGTAAGCCGTGGAAAACTTTAACTTGACTTGGAGGACTTGACATAAACTTCGCCAGAATTTGGCTGTGAATTGAACTCCTCGTTCTGAGATAATTTCTTCTGGAAGACCGTGGAGTCGGAAGATCTCTTGTATGAATACTTGAGCCAACTTGGAAGCTGACGGAAGACCGGTGAGAGGAATGAAGTGTGCCATCTTGGTGAACCGGTCAACTACCACCCAGATGGTATTGAACTTGTTGCACATGGGCAAATCTGTAATAAAATCCATCGACAAATGGGTCCATGGTCGACGGGGAACAGATAGTGGAACCAGTTGCCCCGCAGGCGACTGGCGGGATACTTTATGTTGAGCACACTTTGGGCAAGATGCAATAAACTCCAAAACGTCCTTTTTCAGAGTTGGCCACCAATAGGACCTAGAGATAAACTCCAGGGTTTTTTGGATACCTGTATGTCCGGCAAAACGGGAAGCATGGGCCCAATGCATGAGCTTCTTCCTTAGTGTCGGCTTCACAAAACTTTTCCCTGATGGGGGCGTAGAGTCCATCCCTACCGTGGAGAATGCCAACGGATTTATAATAGGATGCTTGTCTGAAGACTCTGACTCATTTTCTTGCTCCCATGAGCGGGAAAGGGCATCGGCCTTGCGATTCTGAGAGCCCGGACAGAACTGGAGTTTAAAGTCGAACCTGGAAAAGAAAAGTGCCCATCTGGCCTGACGAGGGTTGAGACATTGTGCGCCTTTTAGATATAGAAGGTTCTTGTGGTCTGTAAGGATGGTGATTGAATGAGAAGCTCCCTCCAACAGATATCTCCACTCCTCTAGAGCGAGCTTGATGGCTAGCAACTCCTGGTCGCCAATGGCATAGTTGCGCTCCGCTGGGGAGAACTTCCGTGAGAAGAAACTGCAAGGATGTAAATGACCATCTTTAGCCCTCTGAGATAACACCGCTCCTACTCCAACGGAGGAGGCATCCACCTCTAAGATGAAAGGAGAGTCGATGTCAGGCTGTTTCAGGACAGGTGCAGAGATGAACCTCTGTTTTAAAAGATGAAAAGCTTGCATGGCTTCTTCAGACCACTTGGACGGGTTAGCACCCTTCTTGGTGAAAGCAGTAATAGGCGCCACAATGGTGGAAAAGTCTCGTATAAACTTTCGGTAATAATTGGCGAACCCTAAGAACCTCTGGACCCCTTTGAGGGTTAAGGGTACCGGCCAATTCTGGATTGCTTGTAGTTTCTCAGGATCCATCTCTAGTCCGGAACCGGACACAATGTACCCTAGAAACGGAATGGACTTGACTACAAAGACGCATTTCTCTAATTTGCAGTAGAGATGATTGACACGGAGACGGGACAGAACCTCCTTTACCCAGAAACGATGTTCCTCTAAATCGTTGGCAAAAATGAGGATATCATCTAGATAGACCACGACATGACGGTATAGAATGTCTCTGAAGATCTCATTGACGAAATGCTGGAAGACAGCTGGAGCATTGCTCAATCCGAAGGGCATGACGAGGTACTCATAATGTCCGTCACGGGTGTTAAATGCGGTCTTCCACTCGTCACCCTCACGGATCCGGATGAGATTGTATGCACCTCTCAGGTCCAGCTTTGTAAAGATGGTAGCTCCGCTAACTCTGTCAAAGAGCTCAGTAATCAGGGGTAAAGGATAGCGGTTCTTGATGGTAATGTCGTTCAAACCTCTGTAGTCGATGCACGGCCGCAGACCACCATCTTTCTTCTTTACAAAAAAGAAGCCTGCGCCGGCTGGAGAAGAAGAAGGTCGAATGAACCCCTTTGCTAGGTTCTCTTTAATGTATTCCTCCATAGAATGTGTCTCGGGGAGAGACAACGGATAAGTTCGGCCTCGAGGTGGAACCTTCCCTGGAACGAGATCAATCGGGCAGTCCCATTCTCTATGAGGAGGAAGGATATCAGCAGAAGCTTTACTGAACACATCCGTGAAATCTTGATATGGAGGAGGTGGAACATCAGACGACCTGGGGGAGGAAGAACAGACAGGCAACACTTTAAACAAACATGTCTTAGTACAGGAGGAACCCCATGCCAGGATTTGCGTAGTCGTCCAATCAATTGTAGGATTGTGAAGACGGAGCCATGGAAGGCCCAGGACCACAGGATGTGTGGCTCTTGGAATCACTAAAAATGAAATAAGTTCGGAATGAAGAACTCCCACTCTCAGACGAACTGGTAGAGTCCTTAGAGAAATAACTGTATCAAAAATTTTACTGCCATCCACAGCAGTTAAGGAAAAGGACGAAGGAAGTCTCTCGGTGGGTAGGGACCACCGTTTAACATAGGCTTCAGTAATAAAGTTCCCAGCTGCTCCGGAATCCAGGAGGGCAATGACGTTCTGATAACGTTGAGCAACTTGAAGCGAGACTGGGAGGTTACAATCTTGAGGAGATGGAGAGGAGATCATTACTCCTAGCCGGCCCTCTCCTTGGCGAGCTAGGATTTGGAGTTTCCCGGACGTTTGGGACAGGCATTAATGGTGTGAGACGGAGCTGCACAATACAGACAGAGAAACTCGGAGAGACGTCTTCGGCGCTCAGCAGGAGTTAAACGGGAACGGCCAATTTGCATGGGTTCATCTGTAGTTGGTGACAGTTGGCGAGGAGGAGGAGTAGAAGATTTTGGAGCAGATGATCTTCCACGCTCAGTTGCTCTCTCTCTGAAACGCAAGTCAACTTTCGTACAAAGTGAGATTAGCTCATCTAACTTGGAGGGTAAGTCTCTGGTAGCTAACTCATCTTTAATACGCTCGGATAAACCATGCCAGAATGCAGCATACAGGGCCTCGTCGTTCCATGCCAGTTCGGATGCCAGGATCTGGAACTGTATAAGATATTGTCCTACAGTACGTGATTCCTGGCGTAAACGGAGAATCTCAGACGAAGCTGAAGTTACCCGGCCTGGCTCGTCGAAGATGCGCCTGAATGTTGACACAAATGCAGTGTAAGAAGATAGCAGGGTGTCGGACCTCTCCCATAACGGTGATGCCCAATCAAGGGCTGAGCCACTGAGAAGAGAAATAATGTAGGCAATTTTTGTACGGTCACTGGGAAAATTGCCAGGTTGTAGCTCAAACTGAATCTCACACTGGTTGAGAAATCCCCTGCAGAATCTTGGAGATCCGTCAAATTTTGCTGGCGTTGGAAGATGAAGACGTGGAGCAGAAATGGGTAAGGTGGGTGGGGTTATAGCTGGAGTCACTGTGGTTGACGCACCAGACGCGCCTGATCCACGGAGAGTTGTCTGAATCCCATCCAGCCGAGTAGAGAGATCCTGGAGACAGCGGATGATGTGGCCCTGTGCAGCCTCCTGATGTTCTAGTCGGGCTGCCAGTTCTTGCATCGGCCTGGCCGCTTGATCCTGGTCTCCGGCTGGATTCATTAGGTCAGTGCTTACTGTCACAACTGAGGGCCTGAGCTGACGGGAGGCAGCCTCAGTTGTAGGGGCTGAGATGTACCGGAACCTGGGAGGTTGTATCAGACCCCTGGACATGTAAGTAACATGAATAATAACTGCCCGAAGGCGTGACCACGACAACTTAGATAAAAGTCAATGATGTTTATTATGACAACTCCGCATCACAGCAGCAATAAAAGAAAACGTAAAAGTCAGCAAAGAATAAATACAGTTCCTGAGTACTACAGCATGGCAGGAGCCACAGGGCACTGGTAGTGTGAGATAGTTCTTATGATCTTCTAGATGGAAAGTCCTTACCAGGCCCGGCTGTAGCAATGGAGATAACCCAGGATTATACCAGCTGGTGTTCCAGGAAGAGCTGGGTTGCTGAAGGTAAAACAGCTGCTGTGGATACTGGCTGGAACCAGACTGTTGTTAGCACGGAGTGGATACTGGCTGGAACCAGTTAAATAATAAATGAACTTTGGGAGCGATGAAATGTGAACTGAAATGTAGAACTTGAGAGCGGAGAAATAATAATTCCGGTGGAGAGTGGTAAAGTGTAGAAAGGACACCGGCCCTTTAAGGGAAGCTGTACTCTGCTGGAAGCTGAGGCTGGAAGCAGGTAGTGTTGTAGCTGGAAACAGATGAATCCACAATGGATTGGAGAGTCAGGCTACACCGCAGGTGGAATGCTGGTGCGGGTCTCTATGGTGGAAGTCTTGAGACAGGAGCTGGAACCTGGAAGACAATCATAGAAGAGAGACAAACAGGAACTAGGTTTGACAACCAAAGCACTGACGTCTTCCTTGCTCAGGTACAGCTTACTTATACCTGCAGCAAGGAAGGGGTTGGCTAGGCAATTATGCAAATCAACAACACAGACAGCAGATTGGTGGAAATGATCAGATGACAGAATCCAAGATGGCTGCGCCCATGCAGACACTTGGAGGGAAGTTTGGTTTGTAATCCATGTGGTCTGGGAAACAGTAATGGCGGCGCCGGCCACCGGAGACAGGAGACGCCAGGCTGATAGATGCACATTTAACCACGCGGGCACAGCGGAGGCCGCGGCTGATGAAAAGACCACTCTGTATGTGGAAACTCAGGAACAGCGGAATCCGGTCCTGGAACGCTGAGCCCGCCTTAGGAGGCATCTGAAGGGTAAGTAATGGCGTCCAGATACCCGGATCGTGACAGCCTGCAGCCTTCATGTTTGGTATCTTGAAGATGGCCATTTATATGTGCTCCCTAAAGCAGGAGATGGCTCTTTTTACATGTACTCCCTAAAGCAAATGCAAACAGTCACAAGGAATTCATAGTAAGAACAGAACTATGTATATAATTATCTGCTTGCAGTAAGCTTATTTACTTAAAAATGTGTGGTGCTCCGGTAGTTCCAAACAAAGCTTTGATCCAGTATGAGGGAGGTCAAAGCACATTGTGCATTTTTACTATTTGGAACTAGTGGTGCGCGTGGCATCCCATATTTTGGTTTTGGTTTTAATTTCTTCATCATGTTTTGGTTTTGCAGTGTTTTAGTTCGGAATTCGGATTTCAAATCCAAATCTTGGATTTCTTGAAAATAGATAAAAACAGCTAAAATCATTTAATTTTTGCAAACCAAACCCGAAACTCGGATTTAAAATCCAAATTCCAAACCACAGGAAGATCAAAACTGGGACTCTGTCCAGTTTGGATCTTTTCTGGAGATCAGAACTGGGACTCAGTTTTGCTCGAATCCAAAAAATTCCAGTGGGTTCAGATTTCTAAAGAACTGACCCGCATATTTCTACTTGGAACACAACAGCATCACAAGAGGCCTTCTTTTAGTCTTTATGATTCTGATGCTGGAGTCCAACCACTCTCCTCAGTCTCATCTAGCAAGATTGACTCAGTTCCTAATCTGCATTGCCACCAACAGGTCCAGACTTGTTTACAACATTCTTTTTAATTCCAGCATGGAGCTAGAAGTGCAAACATTGTTACAGTTGGGAGTCATCTTAATTATTACTAAATGTTATTTATCTGTATAAAGATAACAAATTGCCTCCACAATTCTCCCCCAAAAATATTTAAAACACAATTCTTGTTCTCTGAAATTTGCATGATTATACAAGTTACTTAACCATGTTAATGATTATTAAATAGAAATGACTGGCCAAATATATATATATATACCTTGCTGTATATAACATTATGTCCACAAATGAGGTTGTTTTCTCCCCACTTTCCTATTGCCCCTTTTTGCAAACTTCTACATTCCTTATGTAAGATCCTAACCATATTTAGGGGCACCAAGAATGGGGTGGAGAGGGTACTAATTACTCTGACCCAGGATTGTCTATGGGGTCCAGCGTGGACCTGGTACACCCATGGTTATGTCCAGCTATTTTTACTACATTGGTGTCACCTTGCCCCTGTGTTTGATCACAACCCCCCATCTAGCACCTGGGCCTGAAGCAAGTTCATATTATTATTATCCTTTATTATAAGGAGCCACAAAAGTGTGCAACTACCATAGAGTCCAGTGGAGAAGCAAGCGTATGTCCCCTCTGCTAGACACGGCAAGATCATCCACCACTCTGGCTATAAATGTTAATGATGTCTCAAGCAAAACACGGGATGGAATTATAATGATGGCTAACAGGATTCCGCCATTCAGGAGCCCAATGCCGGAATCCTCACAGCTGACATATTGTGTAGCTAGCCGCCGGGCCCGAAGTATAATGAGCGCATCAAGCCCATGAGGGGACTCGTTGCCTCACTGCCGGTATACTGGTACATGGGATGCCGCTGTGGGTATACTGACAGCCGGCATCCCTTCAGCCGGTATATCATCCCGATTCTGCAAAACACATGAGTCAGTTTCCTTAAACCAGTGGTTCCCAAACTTTCTTGAATCACGGCACCACAGAGTATCAGCCTATTTTTCACAGTACTCCTAGGATAAAAGATTTTCATTGATAAAATTTGTAAAAAAATGATCAAATTAAGTATTTTGTGCCTACCTGTCATCCTTAGGGTCAGTTATGTGGTGGTTTACAGTTGTGCTTCTAATTGTCTACATATTTTATGACTGGCAGCCACTAGCACTGCTTTTGTTTTGACCATAAGTCATTCAATTTGGTCCCGGACCACCAACCTGATTCACCCCTTCAAGTGCTTTGCGGTACCTAGGGGTGATTAGGCTCACAGTTTGGTAACCACTGCCTTAAGGTGCATACACACTAGACGTCGTCGCTCTATGAGTGACGTCTTCTAGTGTTTTCCCCTCGCGGGTCGGGCGGTACACACTGAGCAATATGACCATTTATATCGCTCAGCAGGGGTTAAAGTGAGCTGGAACGGGGCGGAACTGCGTTCCGTCAGTTACACTTGGAGACGGAATGCAGTTCCGCCTCCTCCGGCTCACCTAACCCGATGTGTGCCCGGCGCCGCAGGGAGATGCCGGGCGCCCACTGACATTATGTTACCAGCAGGCGCCAGGCTCCCTTTCCACAACGGAAACTAGCGGCAGGAGCTCACTACTGAGCTCCGGCTCCCGGTTCTGTCAGTGTGCGCTATGGGACATAGACATCATGACGTCTTTCCCATAGTGCCGAGGAGCGGACACCGGAAGGACTGCAGTGGTCGGGTGCAGGAGCAGGACTTGGTGATTATTGTGTTTGTTTTTTATTCATATGTTTCTACTGGGGGCAAACTACTGGGGGGCATTACTACTGGGGGCATTACTACTGGGAGGCATTACTACTGGGAGGCATTACTACAGGGGGGCTAAACTACAGGTGGCTAACTACATGGGGGCTAAACTACTAGGGGCACTACTACTGGGGGGCTACAAGCTACACTACAGGGGGCTAAACTACATGGGGAAAACCACATTAGAGCTAAACTACAGGAGGGTTAAACTACTAGGGGCATAACTGCAGGGGCTAAACTACAGGGGGCATTACCACTGGGGGATAAACTACAGGAGGGCTAAGCTACATGGGGCAAACTACATGAGGGCTAAAATACTGGGGGCATAACTACAGGGCCTAAACTACTGGGGTAAACTACTGGGGCTATAACTGCAGGGACATTACCACTGGGGAATAAACTAAAGGGGAGGGGGGTAAACTACTGGGGTCATAACCGCAGGGGCATTACTACTGGCGGCTGAACTACTGGTTTAATAACTACAGGGGCATAACTGCAGTGGGCTAAATGACGGGGCATTATCATTAAGGGCATTACTACTGGGTGCACTACTAATGAGGGCATTGTAAAGGGGGCACTTCATAAGGGGACCACTCCTAGGCGAAATAAGGTGCACTACTACTGGAGGCATTGCATAAGGGGCACCACTACTATGGGCTCTATATATGGGGCACTACCACGGTGGGCACTACCAGTACAGTGGACATTGCATAAGGGGCACTACAACTGTGGGCATTGTATAAGGGGCGCTACTACTGTGGGCACTCTGTGTATTAGGGTTGCTACGACTGTGGGCATTCTGTGTATTAGGGACACTAATGTGTGTATCATAACATAAATAAGGGACACTACTTTGTGATGGATTGTGCTGTGGGGTATAATTTTAATTGGGGATACTATTGTGTGACCACGCCTCTTTCTCTTTGAGACCACGCCCCTTTTGGAGGGCACGCGCCTACAGTGCGCGCAATACCTTTATTGCATGGGTGCCATGGGGAGGGGGGCTGAGTTCCACCACCTCTCCATGCACCACCGACACGGAGGGTCGTTAACGACCTGCGGTGCAACGCATCGGTCATCGTCGCCGTCATACACACTTGCTGAGAAAGTGAATGACGTCGCTCAGGAAGGATGAAAATGAGCGGCTCCATTAATTTTATCGGCAAGTGTGTATGCACCTTTAGGCAGACATAAAGAATCATTGTTGATCTATAAGGACTCACATGACATCATCAAATGCTGCATAAAATATCCCCTTTTTCATCCTAGCATAGTTTTCCGGCATATTCAGCTAAAGTGGAGCAAGTTTTTACCTACTGATGTGACAAAGCATTACAGGCTGCATAAAATGAGGGCAGATTTTGCATACTATTCCTACTTCACTCTATTTCTTGTCCCTATTTCTTACTTGTTTAATGCCCACAAATCCGGTGCCGGAACTTAAAACTGAGTGTGGGTGTAAAATAAACCTGGTTCGGTTAAGATCAGAGAGGCAGACCTGCTTTACCCCTCAGACACAATGACCACACACGGTACAGGATCCAACTCCATTTTATTATTATATGCCAGAGGTGACAGTGACAGAATATGTAACAATTCTATCAGAACTCTTTGTTAGAATGCACAACAAGAACTTGGAAATAAGCTACTCTTGGCTTTATGTAACAAAGTCCCAAGTAGCAAATTACACTTCGGCCGGTGAGATGCGGAAAAGGTAAGCAAACTTTCGTTGTCTTTATATAACACAGTCTCGTATAACCAGCAATGATAAATAGGTAGGTGAGTTGCGGGAACAGGTAAACAAGCTGGCGTTGTCTTTATATAACACAAAGGTATATGCTTTACAGGCACAGCTGGGCGGAGCTTGTATAAACAGTCAATGGCCCTCATTCCGAGTTGATCGCTAGCTGCTTTCGGTCGCAGCGCGGCGATTAGGTGAAAAAGCGGCATTTCTGCGCATGCGTACGGGCCGCAGTACGCACGCGCAATGTACTTTCACACAAAACTTTGCAGTTTTACACATGGGCGAGCGACGCTTTTCTGTCGCTGTGTTGATCGGTGAGTGATTGACAGGAAGTGGGTGTTTCTGGGTGGTACCTGACCGTTTTCAGGGAGTGTGCTAAAAAAACGCAGGCGTGTCAGGTAAAAACACAGGAGTGGCTGGCTGAACGCAGGGCGTGTTTGTGACGTCAAAGCAGGAACTAAACTGACTGAAGTGATCACAACGTATGAATAGGTTTCGAGCTGCTCAGAAACTGCATGAAAATTTTTACGAACAGTTCTGTTAACCTTTCGTTCGCACTTCTGCTAAGCTAAGATACACTCCCAGAGGGTGGCGGCTTAGCGTGTGCACTGCTGCTAAAAGCAGCTAGCGAGCGATCAACTCGGAATGATGGCCAATATTAAACCAGCCTTTGTCGTAATATATCACACAGGTATATAAGCTTTACAGGCACTGCTGGGCAGAGCTTGCATAAACAGTCACAGAGGTACCAGCATTAAACACATTCTTGGACACAATCATTAACCATGACATGAGTCATTGAGAGCACATCACCAAAAGGAACAATCGCTTTTTCCATATTTCAGCAGCAATAACCAAGGGGAATTACACCCCTCCCCCCTTTCTGACAATGGGGCACTGCACTAGCGGGGAGCCTCCCCCCTTAATGAACTACTTGCGGGTCAACAAAATGATGGGAGCCTATCCCCTTAATAAACATTCCCAGATGGAGCCACAAACATAATGAGGGGAGCCTAACCCCTATAAAAAAAAGTGGGGTCTCTTTTAAAGTAATCATTGGGGGTATTACACTTGATTCACAAATTATGATGTAGACAAATTGTACAATATATATTAAATGGTGCCAGATTGCGTAGTATCAAGGGGCTTAATTCAGACCTAATCGCTAGCAGGCGACTTTTGCACTGCTGCGATCACAGAGTCGCCGCCTACAGGGGAGGGTGTTTTAGCTGTGTAAGAGTGCACAGAGCTGCACAAACAGATCTTGTGCAGTCTCTGAGTAGCCCAGGACTTACTCAGCTGCTGAAAATACTGCAGCTTGTCCACGACCGGAATTGACGTCAGGAACCCTCCCTGCAAACGCTTGGACACGTCTGCTTTTTTCCAACCACTCCCTGAAAATGGTAATTTGACACCCACAAACGGCTTCTACCTGTCAATCTCCTTGCGAACGCCCATGAGAATGAATTCTTCGCACAAACATCGATGATCCGCTCTGTACCTTGTGTGACGTGCCTGCGCATTGAGGTGCATGCGCAGTTTAGACCTGATCGCAGGTTGTACGAAAACGCAGCCTAGTGATCAGGTCCGAATTAGGCCCAATATCTGGAGTAATTTGTGTACACTTTGAGATATCTGGGATTTAGCCAATCAAATCTCTGCTTTTATAACTACTTATAAATATTATCCCTGTATGCAATATTGTTCAAAGTTCCAGAGTCTTAGGCCTCCTACACATAAACTAATGTGTGTGTATTGTTTATGTCAATGTCAACACTGACTGCCTCATTCCAAAGCATTAATTATGTGTTAAATATGCAATAGAGTAAAATGCTCATTTACCTCTTGCAAGTATTACTTTCTATTGTCAGAATTATTTACTAATATTTATTTATTAACATTTATTAATATACATGTTATGCAATGAGTTATAGAGAAAATATAGGGGGTAATTCAGAGTTGATCGCAGCAGCAAATTTGTTAGCAGTTGGGCAAAACCATGGGGGTCATTCCGAGTTGATCGCTCGCTGACGATTTTGCAGCGCAGTAATCAGGTAAAAAAAATGGCATCGTACGAGTACAAAGAGCATCGTTGCTGTGCAATGCTTCTAGCAACAAATCCATTCGCACAGCCGATCGCAAGGAGATTGACAGGAAGAGGGCGTTTATCGGTGTCAACTGACCATTTTCTGGGAGTGGTTTGGCAAACGCAGGCGTGTCCAGGCGTTTGCAGGGCGGGTATCTGACGTCAATTCCGGGACCTCCGTTGCTAGAATCATTGCACAGGATTAGTAACTACAGGGTTGACCTTGTTTTGCACAAAATGTATTTCTACCGCTCGGCTGCACATGCGATCGCACACTTGCAAAGCAAAAATATACTCCCCCGTGGGCGACGACAATGCGTTTGCACGGCTGCTTAAAGTAGCTAGCGAGCGATCAACTCGGAATGACCCCCCATGTGCACTGCAGGTGTGGCAGATATAAAATTTGCAGAGAGTTAGATTTGGGTGGGTTATATTGTTTCTGTGCAGGGTAAATACTGGCTGCTTTATCTTTACACTGCAATTTAGATTTCAGTTTGAACACACCCCACCCAAATCTAACTCTCTCTGCACATGTTATATCTGCCCCATCTGCAGTGCACATAGGGGGTCATTCCGAGTTGTTCGCTCTGTAAATTTCTTCGCATCGCAGCGATTTTCCGCTTAGTGCGCATGCGCAATGTCCGCACTGCGACTGCGCCAAGTAAATTTGCTATGCAGTTAGGAATTTTACTCACGGTTTTTTCCTCGTTCTGGTGATCGTAATGTGATTGACAGGAAGTGGGTGTTTCTGGGCGGAAACTGGCCGTTTTATGGGTGTGTGTGAAAAAACGCTACCGTTTCTGGGAAAAACGCGGGAGTGGCTGGATAAACGGAGGAGTGTCTGGGCGAACGCTGGGTGTGTTTGTGACGTCAAACCAGGAACGACAAGCACTGAACTGATCGCATTGGAAGAGTAAGTCTCGAGTTACTCAGAAACTGCACAGAGATGTCTTATCGCAATATTGCGAATCTTTCGTTCGCAATTTTGATAAGCTAAGATTCACTCCCAGTAGGCGGCGGCTTAGCGTGTGCAAAGCTGCTAAAAGCAGCTTGCGAGCGAACAACTCGGAATGACCCCCATGGTTTTGCCCAACTGCTAACAAATTTGCTGCTGCGATCAACTCTGAATTAGGCCCCTAGCTGTCTCTTAACTGAATGTTATTGTGCATGACTCATCAATCACAATTACATCAATTATCTGTGTTATTGGGCCTGATTCAGGTGTGTAAGCAAAGCAAAAAGGCACGCAACTGGGCAAAACCATGTTGGGGCAGATGTAACATGTGCAGAGAGATTTAGATTTGGGTTGGTTATAATGTTTCTGTGCTGGATAAATACTGGCTGCTTTTGCATGTACATTAGCCCAGAAATGGTAGACAGCTTTATTTTTACACTGCAATTTAGATTTCAGTTTGAACACACCCCACCCAAATCTAAATTTCTCTACACGTTCAAACTGCCCCATCTGCAATGCAACATGTTTTGCCCAGTTTTGGGCTTTTTTTCTTTGATTACAAACCTGAATCAAGCCCATTGTGCACAACTCATCAGCCACTATAACATCATATGTCTGCATTATTGTACATAACTCATCAACGAAAATAACATTACATGTCTGTGTTTTTGTGTATGACTCATCAGCCACAATAACATCACAGTCACCAGATTTAAAGGTCGGGCTGATTAGACTGCAGGTGCATATTGTTAACTTGGTTCTATAAAAGGGTCTGCATATGTCCAAACCTGTCACTGTTTTATTAGAGAATCACAGTGGTGTACGGCTGTACAGTACTTAGCCCAGGAGAGATAGACAACTTATCATATTGATCGAAATTAACTTTTATCACCTTTATCCTGTTATCTTCAATAAAACCTACTTAAGTTTGGAGTCAACGTGCGGACTAACCTCCTTGCTCACATCTGCTATGCACCTACCAAACTGTAGGCATCTGCCAATAGCTGGAGGGGCACAGGGAGAGTAGAGAGGCTGCTAAAGGGAGTGGGACATGGGGAGGTGAGAGGATGCTGGAAGGAGTGGGACATGGGGAGGTGAGAGGCTGCTGGAAGGAGTGGGACATGGGGAGGTGAGAGGCTGCTGGAAGGAGTGGGACATGGGGAGGTGAGAGGCTGCTTGAGGGAGTGGGACATGGGGAGATGAGAGGCTGCTGGAAGGAGTGGGACATGGGGAGATGAGAGGCTGCTTGAGGGAGTGGGACATGGGGAAATGAGAGGCTGCTAGAAGGAGTGGGACATGGGGAGGTGAGAGGCTGCTGGAAGGAGTGGGACATGGGGAGGTGAGAGGCTGCTGGAAGGAGTGGGACATGGGGAGGTGTGAGGCTGCTTGAGGGAGTGGGACATGGGGAGGTGAGAGGCTGCTTGAGGGAGTGGGACATGGGGAGATGAGAGGCTGCTGGAAGGAGTGGGACATGGGGAGGTGAGAGGCTGCTGGAGGGCGTAGGACATGGGGAGATGAGAGGCTGCTGGAAGGAGTGGGATATGGAGAGGTGAGAGGCTGCTTGAGGGAGTGGGACATGGGGAGATGAGAGGCTGCTGTAGGGCGTAGGACCTGGGGAGATGAGAGGCTGCTGGAAGGAGTGGGACATGGGGAAGTGAGAGGCTGCTGGAAGGAGTGGGACATTGGGAGGTGAGAGGCTGCTTGAGGGAGTGGAACATGGGGAGGTGAGAGGCTGCTTGAGGGAGTGGGACATGGGGAGATGAGAGGCTTCTGGAGGGCGTAGGACCTGGGGAGATGAGAGGCTGCTGGAAGGAGTGGGACATGGGGAGGTGAGAGGCTGCTTGAGGGAGTGGGACATGGGGAGATGAGAGGCTGCTGGAAGGAGTGGGACATGGGGAGGTGAGATGCTGCTTGAGGGAGTGGGACATGGGGAGATGAGAGGCTGTTGGAAGGAGTGGGACATGTGGAGGTGAGAGGCTGCTTGAGGGAGTGGAACATGGGGAGGTGAGAGGCTGCTGGAAGGAGTGGGACATGAGGAGGTGTGAGGCTGCTGGAAGGAGTGGGACATGAGGAGGTGTGAGGCTGCTGGAAGGAGTGGGACATGGGGAGATGAGAGGCTGTTGGAAGGAGTTGGACATGGGGAGGTGAGAGGCTGCTGGAAGGAGTGGGACATGGGGAGGTGAGAGGCTGCTGGAAGGAGTGGGACATGGAGAGGTGAGAGGCTGCTGGAAGGAGTGTGACATGGGGAGGTGAGAGGCTGCTGGAAGGAGTGGGACATTGGGGAGATGAGAGGCTGCTGGAAGGAGTAGGACATGGGGAGATGAGAGGCTGCTGGAAGGAGTGGGACATAGGGAGGTGAGAGGCTGCTGGAAGGAGTGGGACATGAGGAGGTGAAAGGCTGCTGGAAGGAGTGGGACATGGGGAGATGAGAGGCTATTGGAAGGAGTGGGACATGGGGAGATGAGAGGCTGTTGGAAGGAGTGGGACATTGGGGAGATGAGAGGCTGCTGGAAGGAGTAGGACATGGGGAGATGAGAGGCTGCTGGAAGGAGTGGGACATGGGGAGGTGAGAGGCTGCTGGAAGGAGTGGGACATGAGGAGGTGAGAGGCTGCTGGAAGGAGTGGGACATGGGGAGGTGAGAGGCTGCTGGAAGGAGTGGGACATGGGGAGGTGAGAGGCTGCTGGAAGGAGTGGGACATGGGGAGGTGATAGGCTGCTGGAAGGAGTGGGACATGGGGAGATGAGAGGCTGCTGGAAGGAGTAGGACATGGGGAGATGAGAGGCTGCTGGAAGGAGTGGGACATGAGGAAGTGAGAGGCTGCTGGAAGGAGTGGGACATGAGGAGGTGAGAGGCTGCTGGAAGGAGTGGGACATGGGGAGGTGAGAGGCTGCTGGAAGGAGTGGGACATGAGGAGGTGAGAGGCTGCTGGAAGGAGTGGGACATGGGGAGATGAGAGGCTGCTGTAAGGAGTGGGACATGGGGAGGTGAGAGGCTGCTGGAAGGACACAGGGGGATAGTGTTGGAGAGACATAGATGTGGATGGTGTTAGGGAGATGCAGGGAGTACACTGTTGGTAAGACACAGGGGGATGTCTCTGTAGAGATGCAGGGAGGATAAAGCTTGAGAGATGTGGAGGAGGGGATGTCTCTGGAGAGACGTATATCAGGAAACTTCACATTTTGCCCTGCCCCATAACTTCTATTACTATTGTGTTGTACGAATATATTATTCATGCGCAAACAGGTGATTTCCATACCACATGATCGCCTATATGCGCACTGAATACTGTCTCAAGACGCTATCTGCCTAGGGAGGCTCAATTTCTTCAGAGGTCCCACCATTGCAGAGAAACCACCAAATTAGAGAGGTGCTGGTTCGGATTTACTCTGTTCTTAATGCCAAAATGAACAAAAAACAAAACAAAACATAGGACACCCAAGTGACAAAGAATTGTTACTGGGATGGCAGAAAAATAAGAGTGACACTGATGTCATAGAACAATTTCTTTTCTTTTTGAGTGACCTAACATTGTAGTCTTACCTGGTGGCAGGTAGAGATGAGCGCCTGAAATTTTTCGGGTTTTGTGTTTTGGTTTTGGGTTCGGTTCCGCGGCCGTGTTTTGGGTTCGAACGCGTTTTGGCAAAACCTCACCGAATTATTTTTGTCGGATTCGGGTGTGTTTTGGATTCGGGTGTTTTTTTCAAAAAACCCTAAAAAACAGCTTAAATCATAGAATTTGGGGGTAATTTTGATCCCAAAGTATTATTAACCTCAAAAAACATAATTTACACTCATTTTCAGCCTATTCTGAACACATCACACCTCACAATATTATTTTTAGTCCTAAAATTTGCACCGAGGTCGCTGTGTGAGTAAGATAAGCGACCCTAGTGGCCGACACAAACACCGGGCCCATCTAGGAGTGGCACTGCAGTGTCACGCAGGATGTCCCTTCCAAAAAACCCTCCCCAAACAGCACATGACGCAAAGAAAAAAAGAGGCGCAATGAGGTAGCTGTGTGAGTAAGATTAGCGACCCTAGTGGCCGACACAAACACCGGGCCCATCTAGGAGTGGCACTGCAGTGTCACGCAGGATGGCCCTTCCAAAAAACCCTCCCCAAACAGCACATGACGCAAAGAAAAAAAGAGGCGCAATGAGGTAGCTGACTGTGTGAGTAAGATTAGCGACCCTAGTGGCCGACACAAACACCGGGCCCATCTAGGAGTGGCACTGCAGTGTCACGCAGGATGGCCCTTCCAAAAAACCCTCCCCAAACAGCACATGACGCAAAGAAAAAAAGAGGTGCAATGAGGCGCAATAAAAAAACCACGGTTAGGTGGTATATATTATAATAATAATACAATTATGGATGGACGGACTGCCTGCCGAGTTCCGACACAGAGGTAGCCACAGCCGTGAACTACCGCACTGTACACTGGTTGATAAAGAGATAGTAGTATACTCGTAACAACTAGTATGACACTATGACGACGGTATAAAGAATGAAAAAAAAACCACGGTTAGGTGGTATATATTATAATAATAATACAATTATGGATGGACGGACTGCCTGCCGACTGCCGACACAGAGGTAGCCACAGCCGTGAACTACCGCACTGTACACTGGTTGATAAAGAGATAGTAGTATACTCGTAACAACTAGTATGACACTATGACGACGGTATAAAGAATGGAAAAAAAACCACGGTTAGGTGGTATATATTATAATAATAATACAATTATGGATGGACGGACTGCCTGCCGACTGCCGACACAGAGGTAGCCACAGCCGTGAACTACCGCACTGTACACTGGTTGATAAAGAGATAGTAGTATACTCGTAACAACTAGTATGACACTATGACGACGGTATAAAGAATGAAAAAAAAACCACGGTTAGGTGGTATATATTATAATAATAATACAATTATGGATGGACGGACTGCCTGCCGAGTGCCGACACAGAGGTAGCCACAGCCGTGAACTACCGCACTGTACACTGGTTGATAAAGAGATAGTAGTATACTCGTAACAACTAGTATGACACTATGACGACGGTATAAAGAATGGAAAAAAAACCACGGTTAGGTGGTATATATTATAATAATAATACAATTATGGATGGACGGACTGCCTGCCGACTGCCGACACAGAGGTAGCCACAGCCGTGAACTACCGCACTGTACACTGGTTGATAAAGAGATAGTAGTATACTCGTAACAACTAGTATGACACTATGACGGTATAAAGAAAGAAAAAAAAATACCACGGTTAGGTGGTATATATTGTAATACAATTATGGATGGACGGACTGCCTGCCGAGTTCCGACTGCCGACACAGAGGTAGCCACAGCCGTGAACTACCGCACTGTACTGTGTCTGCTGCTAATATAGACTGGTTGATAAAGAGATAGTATACAATACATACAACAATATACTACTATACTGGTGGTCAGGCACTGGTCACCACTAGTCACACTGGCAGTGGCACTCCTGCAGCAAAAGTGTGCACTGTTTAATTTTAAATTAATATAATATTATGTACTCCTGGGGGCTCCTGCTATAACAACCTGCAGTGCTCCCCAGTCTCCCCCACAATTATTATAAGCTTTGCCTTTTATACATTGATGTGCAGCACACTGGGCTGAGCTGAGTGCACACAGACTGAGTCACACTGTGTGACTGGCTGCTGCTGTGTATCGTTTTTTTTCAGGCAGAGAACGGATATAGCAGAGAACGGATATATATTAAAATAAATAAAAGTTAACTAACAACAACTGCACTGGTCACTGTGGTAAACTCTGTCTGACTCTGCACAATCTCTCTCTCTCTTCTAATCTAATTTCTAATGGAGAGGACGCCAGCCACGTCCTCTCCCTATCAATCTCAATGCACGTGTGAAAATGGCGGCGACGCGCGGCTCCTTATATAGAATCCGAGTCTCGCGAGAATCCGACAGCGTCATGATGACGTTCGGGCGCGCTCGGGTTAACCGAGCAAGGCGGGAGGATCCGAGTCTGCTCGGACCCGTGAAAAAAACATGAAGTTCGTGCGGGTTCGGTTTCAGAGAAACCGAACCCGCTCATCTCTAGTGGCAGGAGTGTTAAAAAGCATAAAGTAAATGTATATCACACGACCATGACCCCTAAAGGCTCTAAACGGCCCCCAGCCACCAGATGTTCACTTTAAGTTTCCCTATACACAGCAGTGTGTGTGTGTGGGGGGGTTTTACTATTTAACCCATCATACTGAGGCTTTACCTTGCTCTCGCACGTCCATACTTTTTGTTTCCAATGTGTGTTTCACTGCCATTATAAGTATAGAGACATAATTTTAAAGAACATTTTTCAATGGGTAATATTTTATTTATTTGCTCTGGGCACCATCAACCCTAGGACAGTATCAGGGCCGTTTCTTGGGGCAGGCGAGCAGTGCAACCGCACTGGGCGCCCTCCGCGGCACTAACTGTGGCTCCCTGCTTCCCCATCCTATTTCTCCCCGAGTAACCCGCTCGGGGGGCGGAGTTTTACAAAATGACGCGGTTGCGTCGTTACGTCACGACGCTTCCCCGTCACTCTGTGAAACTCCCCCGCGAGCGGAGTACAGAGGGGGATCCAAGTTAGGAAGAGGGAAAGGCTGGCGCGAGGAGTGACTGGTGAGGCGGGCCGAAGAGCGGTAATCGCCTCTGTAAGTATTCTCTCTCTCTCTCTCTCAATGTGTAAAATGGGGACACCTGCCGTAATGTGTGAAATGGGAACTCTTGCCTGCCGTAGTGTGGGGATTTAATGTATCAAGAGCATTGCAGTGTGTGGTATAATATGGTGCAGGGGGCATTACTGTGTGGGGCTTAATATGGTAGAATTTCTTTTTCCTGTGGTGGTCGAGATCTGTTGGAGCAGGGTCAAAAACTGGATTGTGAGGTAGTCTTTTCAGACGAGGCCATGCCCATTTAAATGAGGCCACACCCATTTAGATGAGGCCATGCCCCCTTGCCGGGTGCACGCGCAAGTTTTTTTTTTTTATCTAGGGGGGGGGGGCACATTTTTTTTTGTATGTCATGGGGGGGGGGCGCATTTTTAAATCTCACACTGGGAGCAAAATTGGCTAGAAACAGCCCTGGACAGTATCATGTCAATATCTCCGAGTAGATCCTCCTAATGGCATTGCGTGGGGTGGTGGAGGAGGGGGGTGCGGGGTCTGAGAGCTGCCATATCTCCAGGACCACGTTAAGCCCTGGTGTTGTCTACATTATGGAGTCAAACAAATTTCCTGCAAAGAGTGCAAGGTGTCATTGCCGTGGCACCAATGATGGCACCTGAATCGCATATTTTTGCTCACAGCCCCATAACGCCGCAGTTAAACCTGTGAATATATCACAGGGAATAGGATTGACCCCATGTCTGATGACATTATAAATATCACCCATATTTTGAAAAAAAATGCTGGATTGTAAAAATGGGGTGTGGATTATTAGGTTGACCCTAATTGCGGTCGACAGTCAATAGTTCGACCCCATATGGTCGACATAGTCAAGAGGTCAACAGGGTCCTTAGGTCGACATGTAAAAGGTAGACAATGGAAAAGGTCAAGAGGTATAAAAGGTCAACGCAAGAAAAGGACAACATGGAAAATGGTAGACAGAATTTTTAATTTTTTTTGGGGGTGTTATTTTCGCCGTCAGAGCACAGGGAACCCCAATTGGGGTTCCGCGTCCCATTGCATGGCTCTCTTTGCAAAGTTACTACTCCCAATCATAGCCCATGTGGATGATAAAGTATGAAAAAGGTGGGAAAAATGTGTCGACCATTGTCATGTCACCAGTTGAACCTGTTGACATTTTGACTGTGTTGACCTTTTGACCATGTTGACCTTTTGACCATGACAACCTAATTCATGTCGATCATTACTGGTGGGACCTATTGACTGTCAACCTTTTCACTGTTGACCTATAGTATGGATACCCCTTATATCAGGGGTGGGGAACCTTTTTTCCACTAAGGGCCATTTGGATATTTATAAAATCCTTCGGGGGCCATACAAAAATTCTCAACTTAAAAGATTACCCTGCCCCCCAGTAGGTCTACCCAAAAAAATGGGTGTGGCCAATTAAAATGGGACGTGATACACATATGCCCCCAATAGTGCAGTGCCAGATCCACAATTGCCTCCACAGTGCCAGATCCACAATTGCCCCCACAGTGCCAGATCCACAATTGCCCCCACAGTGCCAGGTATACAAATGCCCCCACAGTGCCAGGTATACAAATGCCCCCACAGTGCCAGGTATACAAATGCCCCCTACAGTGTCAGATCCACAAATGCCCCCACAGTGCCAGATCCACAAATGCCCCCACAGTGCCAGGTATACAAATGCCCCCACAGTGTCAGGTATACAAATGCCCCCACAGTGCCAGGTATACAAATGCCCCCACAGTGTCAGGTATACAAATGCCCCCACAGTGTCAGGTATACAAATGCCCCCACAGTGCCAGATCCACAAATGCCCCCACAGTGCCCCCCTCCCACACCACTGTGCTGCTCACTGCTGCTGTTGCTCCATCCAGCGGCATGTCTCGGTTGTCAGGACAGGGAGGAGAGCGCGGCTATGTCGGGCAGCGTCGTCGTGTAGGACCTCAAACCAGCCGCCGGTTCGTGAGCCATTCAGAGCTCGCGCACTGGCAACGGCGGCTCCTGATTGGCTGCCGGTCCGCGAGCTCTGATTGGCTCACGAACCGGCGGCTGGTTTAAGATCTTACCTGCCGCCAGACATAGTAGCTGCGCTCTCCTCCCTGACAGCTGAGACACGCTGCCACCAGACTGAGCGGCGGCGTGTCTCACTGACACAAGCGGGTGGGCCGGAACCAACGGCTTTGCGGGCCTTATACAGCCCGCGGGCCGGAGGTTCCCCACCCCTGCCTTATATGAACCTCTGCATACAGTAGGTCAAAATGCCGCATGTCATATACACTGCTGATTTAGGAGGATCATCTTGATAGTTTTTCTTTTATTGGCTTCTTTGAATAGAAATCTATGTTCAGAACACTGGTAGTGTTCACAAATCCGGGAAAGGGTTGAAAATATCTAGAGGGAAACTGCACAATTTAGATACTGCTGAGTTCAATTTACTTTGTTAGCTAAATAAATCTGAGCATTTAAAGTACTGCAGGACAGCAGCAGATAAATGCACATTTTTGGTTGGAAGAAGGAGAAGGTCAGGTTTCTAATGTGAGTTGAGTACTTCCATAGGGGCTAAATGTGAAAGTGTTTACATGAGTAAAATCTATGGTCAGTTACACTGGTAATTGCTGGGTTACTACAATGGGCAGGATAATAATATGCTTATATTTAAGCCTGGTAAATTTTAGACTGCACCAGAGTCACACAGGGGTTTTTAAGAAAAATGTAGGATCTTAATTTTTTCCATGCTGTTTGATATGAATCGCACATGAAACACTGTGGTTTCACAATTGCTGACTTTACAGCCAGCTTCCGCACTTGTATTGTTTACTGACAACAGAAGTGGATGACTATTCGCTATTCTAGACTGTTACATGACCTGCGCTTGCCTTTATTTCTGTTGTTTTTCTGGGGCATAATATTGCCTTTTTCCTATAGGGATCTCATTTACTATATTATTTATTGTATTAACATGTATTTTATTTATTAGAGATGAGCGGGTTCGGTTTCTCTGAATCCGAACCCGCCCGAACTTCATGTTTTTTTACACGGGTCCGAGCGACTCGGATCTTCCCGCCTTGCTCGGTTAACCCGAGCGCGCCCGAACGTCATCATCACGCTGTCGGATTCTCGCGAGGCTCGGATTCTATCGCGAGACTCGGATTCTATATAAGGAGCCGCGCGTCGCGGCCATTTTCACACGTGCATTGAGATTGATAGGGAGAGGACGTGGCTGGCGTCCTCTCCATTTAGATTATAAGAGAGAGAGATTTACTGGAGCTTAGGACTAGGAGGAGTACTGTAGAAGTGTAGAGAGTGCAGAGAGTTTACTAGTGAGTGACCACCAGACAGTGCAGTTTATTTAATATATCCGTTCTCTGCCTGAAAAAAGCGATACACACAGTGACTCAGTCACATACCATATCTGTGTGCACTGCTCAGGCTCAGCCCAGTGTGCTGCATCATCTATATATATTATATATCTGTCTGACTGCTCAGCTCACACAGCTTATAATTGTGGGGGAGACTGGGGAGCACTGCAGTGCCAGTTATAGGTTATAGCAGGAGCCAGGAGTACATAATATTATATAGTGAGTGACCACCAGACAGTGCAGTTTATTTAATATATCCGTTCTCTGCCTGAAAAAAGCGATACACACAGTGACTCAGTCACATACCATATCTGTGTGCACTGCTCAGGCTCAGCCCAGTGTGCTGCATCATCTATATATATTATATATCTGTCTGACTGCTCAGCTCACACAGCTTATAATTGTGGGGGAGACTGGGGAGCACTGCAGTGCCAGTTATAGGTTATAGCAGGAGCCAGGAGTACATAATATTATATTAAAATTAAACAGTGCACACTTTTGCTGCAGGAGTGCCACTGCCAGTGTGACTGACCAGTGACCTGACCACACTGACCACCGGTATAGTTAGTAGTATACTTATATTGTGATTGCCTGAAAAAGTTAAACACTCGTCGTGTGACTTCACTTGTGTGTTGTTGTTTTTTTTATTCTATAAAAATAAAACTCATTCTGCTGACAGACAGTGTCCAGCAGGTCCGTCATTATATAATATATAATATATACCTGTCCGGCTGCAGTAGTGATATATATATATTTTTTATATCATTTATCATCCAGTCGCAGCAGACACAGTACGGTAGTTCACGGCTGTGGCTACCTCTGTGTCTGCACTCGGCAGGCAGTCCGTCCATAATTGTATACCACCTAACCGTGTTTTTTTTTTCTTCTTTATACATACATACTACTACGACATCTCTTTATCAACCAGTCTATATTAGCAGCAGACACAGTACAGTACGGTAGTTCACGGCTGTGGCTACCTCTGTGTCTGCACTCGGCAGGCAGTCCGTCCATAATTGTATACCACCTCACCGTGGTTTTTTTTCTTTCTTCTTTATACATACATAGTTACATAGACATCTCTTTATCAACCAGTCTATATTAGCAGCAGACACAGTACAGTACGGTAGTTCACGGCTGTGGCTACCTCTGTGTCTGCACTCGGCAGGCAGTCCGTCCATAATTGTATACCACCTAACCGTGGTTTTTTTTTCTTTCTTCTTTATACATACATACTACTACGACATCTCTTTATCAACCAGTCTATATTATTAGCAGCAGACACAGTACAGTACGGTAGTTCACGGCTGTGGCTACCTCTGTGTCTGCACTCGGCAGGCAGTCCGTCCATAATTGTATACCACCTAACCGTGGTTTTTTTTTCTTTCTTCTTTATACATACATAGTTACATAGACATCTCTTTATCAACCAGTCTATATTAGCAGCAGACACAGTACAGTACGGTAGTTCACGGCTGTGGCTACCTCTGTGTCTGCACTCGGCAGGCAGTCCATAATTGTATACTAGTATCCATCTCCATTGTTTACCTGAGGTGCCTTTTAGTTGTGCCTATTAAAATATGGAGAACAAAAATGTTGAGGTTCCAAAATTAGGGAAAGATCAAGATCCACTTCCACCTCGTGCTGAAGCTGCTGCCACTAGTCATGGCCGAGACGATGAAATGTCAGCAACGTCGTCTGCCAAGGCCGATGCCCAATGTCATAGTACAGAGCATGTCAAATCCAAAACACCAAATATCAGTAAAAAAAGGACTCCAAAACCTAAAATAAAATTGTCGGAGGAGAAGCGTAAACTTGCCAATATGCCATTTACCACACGGAGTGGCAAGGAACGGCTGAGGCCCTGGCCTATGTTCATGGCTAGTGGTTCAGCTTCACATGAGGATGGAAGCACTCAGCCTCTCACTAGAAAACTGAAAAGACTCAAGCTGGCAAAAGCACCGCAAAGAACTGTGCGTTCTTCGAAATCCCAAATCCACAAGGAGAGTCCAATTGTGTCGGTTGCGATGCCTGACCTTCCCAACACTGGACGTGAAGAGCATGCGCCTTCCACCATTTGCACGCCCCCTGCAAGTGCTGGAAGGAGCACCCGCAGTCCAGTTCCTGATAGTCAGATTGAAGATGAAGATGTTGAAGTACACCAGGATGAGGAGGATATGGGTGTTGCTGGCGCTGGGGAGGAAATTGACCAGGAGGATTCTGATGGTGAGGTGGTTTGTTTAAGTCAGGCACCCGGGGAGACACATGTTGTCCGTGGGAGGAATATGGCCGTTGACATGCCTGGTGAAAATACCAAAATAATCAGCTCTTCAGTGTGGAGGTATTTCAACAGAAAAGCGGACAACAGGTGTCAAGCCGTGTGTTGCCTTTGTCAAGCTGTAATAAGTAGGGGTAAGGACGTTAACCACCTCGGAACATCCTCCCTTATACGTCACCTGCAGCGCATTCATAATAAGTCAGTGACAAGTTCAAAAACTTTGGGCGACAGCGGAAGCAGTCCACTGACCAGTAAATCCCTTCCTCTTGTAACCAAGCTCACGCAAACCACCCCACCAACTCCCTCAGTGTCAATTTCCTCCTTCCCCAGGAATGCCAATAGTCCTGCAGGCCATGTCACTGGCAATTCTGACGAGTCCTCTCCTGCCTGGGATTCCTCCGATGCATCCTTGCGTGTAACGCCTACTGCTGCTGGCGCTGCTGTTGTTGCTGCTGGGAGTCAATGGTCATCCCAGAGGGGAAGTCGTAAGCCCACTTGTACTACTTCCAGTAAGCAATTGACTGTCCAACAGTCCTTTGCGAGGAAGATGAAATATCACAGCAGTCATCCTGCTGCAAAGCGGATAACTGAGGCCTTGACAACTATGTTGGTGTTAGACGTGCGTCCGGTATCCGCCGTTAGTTCACAGGGAACTAGACAATTTATTGAGGCAGTGTGCCCCCGTTACCAAATACCATCTAGGTTCCACTTCTCTAGGCAGGCGATACCGAGAATGTACACGGACGTCAGAAAAAGACTCACCAGTGTCCTAAAAAATGCAGTTGTACCCAATGTCCACTTAACCACGGACATGTGGACAAGTGGAGCAGGGCAGGGTCAGGACTATATGACTGTGACAGCCCACTGGGTAGATGTATGGACTCCCGCCGCAAGAACAGCAGCGGCGGCACCAGTAGCAGCATCTCGCAAACGCCAACTCTTTCCTAGGCAGGCTACGCTTTGTATCACCGCTTTCCAGAATACGCACACAGCTGAAAACCTCTTACGGCAACTGAGGAAGATCATCGCGGAATGGCTTACCCCAATTGGACTCTCCTGTGGATTTGTGGCATCGGACAACGCCAGCAATATTGTGTGTGCATTAAATATGGGCAAATTCCAGCACGTCCCATGTTTTGCACATACCTTGAATTTGGTGGTGCAGAATTTTTTAAAAAACGACAGGGGCGTGCAAGAGATGCTGTCGGTGGCCAGAAGAATTGCGGGACACTTTCGGCGTACAGGCACCACGTACAGAAGACTGGAGCACCACCAAAAACTACTGAACCTGCTCTGCCATCATCTGAAGCAAGAAGTGGTAACGAGGTGGAATTCAACCCTCTATATGCTTCAAAGGTTGGAGGAGCAGCAAAAGGCCATTCAAGCCTATACAATTGAGCACGATATAGTAGGTGGAATGCACCTGTCTCAAGCGCAGTGGAGAATGATTTCAACGTTGTGCAAGGTTCTGATGCCCTTTGAACTTGCCACACGTGAAGTCAGTTCAGACACTGCCAGCCTGAGTCAGGTCATTCCCCTCATCAGGCTTTTGCAGAAGAAGCTGGAGACATTGAAGGAGGAGCTAACACGGAGCGATTCCGCTAGGCATGTGGGACTTGTGGATGGAGCCCTTAATTCGCTTAACAAGGATTCACGGGTGGTCAATCTGTTGAAATCAGAGCACTACATTTTGGCCACCGTGCTCGATCCTAGATTTAAAGCCTACCTTGGATCTCTCTTTCCGGCAGACACAAGTCTGCTGGGGTTGAAAGACCTGCTGGTGACAAAATTGTCAAGTCAAGCGGAACGCGACCTGTCAACATCTCCTCCTTCACATTCTCCCGCAACTGGGGGTGCGAGGAAAAGGCTCAGAATTCCGAGCCCACCCGCTGGCGGTGATGCAGGGCAGTCTGGAGCGACTGCTGATGCTGACATCTGGTCCGGACTGAAGGACCTGACAACGATTACGGACATGTCGTCTACTGTCACTGCATATGATTCTCTCAACATTGATAGAATGGTGGAGGATTATATGAGTGACCGCATCCAAGTAGGCACGTCACACAGTCCGTACTTATACTGGCAGGAAAAAGAGGCAATTTGGAGGCCCTTGCACAAACTGGCTTTATTCTACCTAAGTTGCCCTCCCACAAGTGTGTACTCCGAAAGAGTGTTTAGTGCCGCCGCTCACCTTGTCAGCAATCGGCGTACGAGGTTACATCCAGAAAATGTGGAGAAGATGATGTTCATTAAAATGAATTATAATCAATTCCTCCGCGGAGACATTGACCAGCAGCAATTGCCTCCACAAAGTACACAGGGAGCTGAGATGGTGGATTCCAGTGGGGACGAATTGATAATCTGTGAGGAGGGGGATGTACACGGTGATATATCGGAGGGTGATGATGAGGTGGACATCTTGCCTCTGTAGAGCCAGTTTGTGCAAGGAGAGATTAATTGCTTCTTTTTTGGGGGGGGTCCAAACCAACCCGTCATATCAGTCACAGTCGTGTGGCAGACCCTGTCACTGAAATGATGGGTTGGTTAAAGTGTGCATGTCCTGTTTTGTTTATACAACATAAGGGTGGGTGGGAGGGCCCAAGGACAATTCCATCTTGCACCTCTTTTTTCTTTTCTTTTTCTTTGCATCATGTGCTGATTGGGGAGGGTTTTTTGGAAGGGACATCCTGCGTGACACTGCAGTGCCACTCCTAAATGGGCCCGGTGTTTGTGTCGGCCACTAGGGTCGCTAATCTTACTCACACAGTCAGCTACCTCATTGCGCCTCTTTTTTTCTTTGCGTCATGTGCTGTTTGGGGAGGGTTTTTTGGAAGGGACATCCTGCGTGACACTGCAGTGCCACTCCTAGATGGGCCCGGTGTTTGTGTCGGCCACTAGGGTCGCTAATCTTACTCACACAGCTACCTCATTGCGCCTCTTTTTTTCTTTGCGTCATGTGCTGTTTGGGGAGGGTTTTTTGGAAGGGACATCCTGCGTGACACTGCAGTGCCACTCCTAGATGGGCCCGGTGTTTGTGTCGGCCACTAGGGTCGCTAATCTTACTCACACAGCTACCTCATTGCGCCTCTTTTTTTCTTTGCGTCATGTGCTGTTTGGGGAGGGTTTTTTGGAAGGGACATCCTGCGTGACACTGCAGTGCCACTCCTAGATGGGCCCGGTGTTTGTGTCGGCCACTAGGGTCGCTTATCTTACTCACACAGTGACCTCGGTGCAAATTTTAGGACTAAAAATAATATTGTGAGGTGTGAGGTATTCAGAATAGACTGAAAATGAGTGTAAATTATGGTTTTTGAGGTTAATAATACTTTGGGATCAAAATGACCCCCAAATTCTATGATTTAAGCTGTTTTTTAGTGTTTTTTGAAAAAAACACCCGAATCCAAAACACACCCGAATCCGACAAAAAAAATTCGGTGAGGTTTTGCCAAAACGCGTTCGAACCCAAAACACGGCCGCGGAACCGAACCCAAAACCAAAACACAAAACCCGAAAAATTTCAGGCGCTCATCTCTAGTATTTATATAGTGCCAGCGTAGGCACTTTTTTATTGGTCTCATGATCTGTTGCTTGTATGTGTGCAATTTATTTTCTAAGAAAGATCTATTTTACAACTGTTTTTTGTACAAATCAAAATTAAAATGTTTTGATATCCACTATTCTGATTACCATAATGAGAAACACTAATGACTTACGAAATAGCTAAGTAACATGTTTTTTTTTGCTATGGCTGTCATATGTCTAAACAAAAAGTGTATACTCCGATAGGTTGGTAGACAGAAAGAGGCAGGAAGAATAATAGAGTTTTGCAGCACTATCTAAATATCTATCTATCTATCTATCTATCTATCTATCTATCAATCTATCTATCTATTTATCTGTCTGTCTATCCATCCATCCATTACTGGCCATACACTAGAACCATTTTAGGTACGAAAACACAATTTGGACGCAATTTGGAATTTATCCTTTGTGCAGCCCATATTTTCCGTCGTAATTTGTAGCACATCGTACCATGTTTTACGCACATACAATGCATCATTCGATGGATCGTTAAATCAGTGTAATTTCCATGGACACTCCCACCCTCTATTTTGCAGCAGCATCGCTGATGGAAAGAGAGGAGCGGATCAACACACGTGCCACCGATGAAGACCCTGATTCTACACCATCTAGTATGTATTTGCTGTCAACCAATGCTCACTGTCCACCAATGTTTTTGTAGATGTCTAGAGAGGTTTTCATTTTTTTTTTTTGCCTTTGCAGACACTGATCACCAATGTTTGCACAAATACAGTGGCCACCAATAAAAACCAAGCCTCACTGGTGCCCGCTTTATATATCTCCTAGTGAAGGCCAGACCACTATTTAAATCTATCTATCTATCTATCTATCTATCTATCTATCTATCTATCTATCTATCTATCTATCTGTCTGTCTGTCTGTCTGTCTGTCTGTCTGTCTGTCTGTCTGTCTGTCTATCTATCTATCAACTGTATGAGAGCATTTACATCTGTTTTAAGCCCCTTTCAGGCATAGCAAGAATCCCAGGTATTTGCCTGGGGTTGGCCAAACTACCTGGGTCTCGCTTATGTCTTATAGGCACTGACCCATTCCTGGGTCGGTGCGCCTGCTACTGACCAGGCTTTTTCCCGTGACATACATCCCAGTTAGACAACCCAGGTCATGTATGAATGATGCAACCCAGGATTTTACTCCTGGTCTGCCCATAAAAGCCCCTGATTAGCATTCGGGCTGCCTGGAGGGGGTCAAGGCTGCCTGGAGGAGGCAGGACTACACTTCCAAGCAGAGACATAACCCATCACAGCCCTGGTACGGTTTTGCTAGCTTGTTGGAGGATATCTCCGGTTTTTGCGTACTTAATATTTTTTTGATGCCCCTCCTTGATAGCTGGTTACCTGAGGCTTCAGGCTTGTTTCCTTCCCAAAAGTCAATACTTCTGGGGAAAGGTTTTATATTTTCAACGGTGGATTGCTCTTGCTCATGAACCCTAGTTTTTATCAGGTTGAAAGCCAAGAAATACCCCCACAGGCTCTGGAGATTTGCTCAGTTAAGCAAGCGGACCTCCCACAAAAATATGTTGTAGGGGTGTGTGATTGCTTGAGTGTGTTTGACATATGTGTGTGTAAGACATGTCTGTGTGTTTATGAGTGTGACATGAGAGCAGCCAGGCTTTTAGAATGCCAGGGCAAACCCGACTTATGTTTGAAAGGGGTTGACCTGGGAATTTCCAGGGTCTCAGGTGTAGTGTGAAAGGAGGCAGCCAGCAAAAATTTGGGTTTGTGCTGAGGTGAAAAACCCGGGTTTGAGCAGAGAAATTCCTGGGTCATATGTATCAAAGGGGTATTAGGGTCAGAGGCACCACTTACCTAGGTGACACCCAGTGCGGCGCTGTGAAAAAGGGGTGGGGCTTCACTGGAAAGGGATTTGGCTTTTCAGCAGAGGGTGGGGCTTTATTGCCTGACCCCATTTTTGTTACTTGGGAGATGCCCCTGGGGACAGGAGGTGAGTGCTGCACAAAATGTTACAGTAGTGCACTCGGCTCCTATCACTGAGCAGGAGCTGGCATTTTGGACCATTGGTGGGTGACAGATGCACCCCCCTTGTGACGCCACTGATTAGGGTTTTATTATATATTTTTAAGGTTTTTCCTCTATTTCTTTTTAACAGTTTTTTAAACTTTTGGGAATTTTTTTTGTGTGGAAGTCAGTGTTTTGACTAGTACCCAGTTCAACCTAGCACCTAAATCTCGGGTTTTTGTGTGTGAATGCGCACCAACCTGGGATTTTGTTAGGTACTCAGGATAAAGTCCCAGGTCCCCAACCCTGCTCTTTACCAGGGTCGTGGACTGAGACCCATGAATTTGGCGGCTCTAAGTCAGAAAGGGCACGTGAAGGAAATATAGCAGGGCACCGGCAAACATGAATTTACCGAAGTATAAATGATCTGCGCCCCCACACAAATCATAACTACAACTTCGGAATATTTTTCTGTGCTCTCTTAGATGCACTTTACAGGGGATCCATTATGGATCCCGGCAGTCAAAATACCGATGCTGGAATCCTGACATTGGTCGAAATGCCAGTGCCGGCTTCCTGACTAGGCACACAATCCCGGCAACAGAATTCCGGCCGACGGGATCCCAAATGAGTGTTTGCCGGCCCACAGGACAGGTAAGCCACAGGGACGAGGAGGTTAGGTTTAGGCTTCGGGAAGAGGGTTAGGGTTAGGCTATGGGAAGGGGGGGGGTGTTTAGGGTTAGGCACCCCATGGGAGGGTGAGGCTGCGGGTGTGGGGTGTTAAGTTTAGGCACCACCAGGGAGGGTTAGGTTACTAGGGATAGGCTGCGAGAGGGACGGAGGTGTTAGGTGTAGGCTGCGAGAAGTAAAAGTTAGGGTTATGGGCAGTGTCGGACTGGGGCAAGAAGGGCCCACCGGGGAAATGCAGTGGTAGGGTCCCATGCTTAAGGGTGTGGCCAGGCAATAGTGGAGGTGTGTCCAACCACCACAGAGTCCAGGCTAACCAGTAGAGAGTGCATGGGCTGGGCCACCATGGTAAATATATACACTGCTTGTGTGTGCATAGTAATGTAGAAGATTAATAACAGGAGGAGGTGGGCCCACAGGCAGTGGGGCCCATCGGTGGTTACCCCTGTTCCCCTGTGGGCCAGTCCGACCCTGGTTAGGGGCCATTGGGGAAAGGTCAGTATACTTACCTTGCCCCTGTTGGGATTCTCACCTTCAGGATGCTGCAGTCTGTATTCTGACTGCCGCCATCCCGAGCACCGGCATTTTGAACCCAACCCCTTTACAGAATACTACAGGGCACATGGTGTGCACATAAATGTTAACGTATGACCAGTACCACCCACAAAGAATTGTTAATCCAAAAACAGCAATGGTTAAATGTTATCAAAGAATGCTAATTACAAAATAACAGGCACAAAAGTTGGTAAGTGCTAAGCGCCTCTGTGTCCTTAGTGCAGACTGGCCAGGAGTATAAAGTGAATAACATATGGAGATCCCACATCAGGGGTCATTGTTTAGCTGCAGGTATTCAGCAATCTTGGTGAGTGAGAAACTCACAGAATTATGCTTAGTAGCGGTGGGATTGCAAGGTAATTAAGTAAAAAAAAAATATATAGTGTTGCTAAGTAACATATTACATTCTTCCTGAGGTCTACACTGAAGTTAATATATTTGTTTAAAATCTCAGTTTTCATATTAAAGAAAATCAACTTAAGTGGAGAAAAGAGAAATGTCAGGAAATAATTGCTGCACCTTTTGTACTCTTGTATTAAAATTTGTTTCATTTTCTATTGTATGTCACATCTCATCTATCCATGAAAAAGCTGCAAAGTTTATTTCACAAAAGAGTTATTCCCAAAGAGAAAACCATATTTGCTGTTTCTTAACCTTCATGTTTAGAGTATCTCTTGCACTTCTTAAAGCATTACTTCCAGCATTTGGATATAATTTATCATAGACACTTTGAGCCTAATTCAGACTTGGTCACAGGAGCACATTTGTTAGCTAATGGGCAAAACCATGAGGGTCATTCAGACCCGATCGCACGCTAGCTTTTTTTTTTTGCAGCGGTGTGATCGGGTGTTAACTGCGCATGCGTATGCTCCGCAATGCGCAGGTGCGTCGGCCGCCAGCGACAGGGATTTCCGGACAGCGGCGGCTTTAACGAAGAAAGTGATCGCACCAGTGATCGCAAGAAGATTGACAGGAAGAGGCTGTTTGTGGGTGTCAACTGACTGTTTCTAGGGAGTGTCCGGAAAAACGCAGGCGTGTTCAGCCGTTTGGAGGGAGGATTCCTGATGTAAGTTCCTGGCCGGATCATCTCAGCGGCTGAGTAAGTCCTGAGCTGTGCAGAGACTGCACAAACTTTTGTTTGTGCAGCTACCTGCACAAGCGATCGCACCCCTGCACAGCGATTACCCCCTCCTCCTGTAGGCAGCGAATACATGATCGCAGCACTGCAGAAAACCGCTTGCGTGTGATCAGGTCAGAATCGCCCCCCATGTGCGCTGCAGGAGGGGCAGATATAACATTTGCAGAGAGAGTTAGGTTTGGGTGGGTTACATTGTTTCTGGGTGTGGTATGTCGACAGTGTCTAGGTCGACCACTATTGGTCGATAGTAAATAGGTCGACATGGTTTATTGGTCGACAGGGACTCTAGGTCGACATGTACTAGGTCGACATGAAAAAAGGTCGACATGAGTGTTTTACTTTTTTTGGTGTCATTTTCTTCGTAGAGTGACCGGGAACCCCAATTAGTGCACCGTGTCCCCTCGCATGGCTCGCTTTGCTCACCATGCTTCGGGCAAGGTGCCTCGCTCTGCTACCGCTGCGCTCGGCACAGGTTACCGTTCCCAATTGTAGTCCACGTGGATCGTAAAGTTTGAATAAGTTCAAAAAATGAAATAAAATGTGAAAAACTTATGTCGACCATTTGTCATGTCGACCTAGTACATGTCGACCTAGAGTCCCTGTCAAACTAGAAACCATGTCGACATACTTACTGTCGACCAATAGCATATCTCATAACATGACCCTCTCAAGGAGGGACAGAATGTTCTGCTTCTGGATTTCCCTCTTAATTTATGATTGCCATCACCTGTGCTGAAACTCCTTCTTATCCATTCACCTGTTCAACACAGGTGCAGACAATCACACATTAAGAGAAAAGTCCAGGAGCAGAACATTGTGTCCCTCTCCAGTAGAGGGTCATGTTGGGAGGTATGCAATAGTGATCGACCTAGACACTGTAAACCTAAAGACCGGATCCCATTGTTTCTGTGCAGAGTAAATACTGGCTGCTTTATTTTTACACTGCAATTTAGATTTCAGTTTGAACACACCCCACCCAAATCTAACTCTCTCTGCACATGTTACATCTGCCCCCCCTGCAGTGCACATGGGGGGTCATTCCGAGTTGATCATAGCTGTGCTAAATTTAGCACAGCTACGATCATTCACACTGACATGCGGGGGGACACCCAGCACAGGGCTAGTCCGCCCCGCATGTCAGTGCCGCCCCCCCCCCCCCCCGCAGAAGTGCAAAGGCATCGCACAGTAGCGATGCCTTTGCACTTCAAGAGTAGCTCCCGACCAGCGCAGCTTTAGCATGCTGGCCGGGAGCTACTCGTCGCTCCCTGGCCCGCAGCGGCTGCGTGTGATGTCACGCAGCCGCCATGGACCGTCCCCCAATGGTCCAGCCACCCCTGCATTGGCTGGACCTCGCCCCCTAAATGGTGGCTTAATGCCGCCGTCCAGCCCCCTCCCACCCAGCGACCGCCTCTGTCTCAGAGGTGATCGCTAGGCAATGACGGCTGCCAAGCGCCGGCGCACTGCGGCAATGGTGCATGCACAGTTCCGACCTAATCCCTGCGCTGCGTGAAACTGCAGTGAGCGATCAGGTCGGAATGACGCCCATGGTTTTGCCCATTAGCTAACAAATTTGCTGCTGCGATCAGATCTGAATTAGGCCCCATGTGCACCAGGGACATGCAGTCAGGGGAGGCAGTGCCTCCCCTGTCATTCCCCTGTCATTAGTGATTAAGATAATACAAAGAAGATACTTATGACACATATTCTGTGTCATAAGTATCCTCTTTATGTTATTATAATCATTGTAATTTATTAAAGTAGTTTGGGAGGCACTGATAGCAAGTGCCTCCCATAGACAATGAGAATGGGATAGAGAGGGAGGGTGGGGCCAAGCAGAGGGCTGTAAAAGCCCATTGAAAAAATTGTAAAAAGCGGCACCTATAGAAGTGCCTTGTTGACAAGAAGCATGCCCCTGTCAACGAGGCACATGTGATTGGACAGCGGATCCAGTGCTGGTGTTTCATGTGCTGTTAGGGGTGCTGCAGCTGTACATGGATGTGTTGTCCTGACTGTAACTGTGTTGTACAGGGGGCAGGGGCACTGTCCTTCTGTATGCAGTGAAAATACAGGGGTGCTGGCTATTAAAATTCAGGGATGCAGTGAAAATAAATGTACATTAGCCCTGTCTTGTATGCTATAAAAATACAGGGGTGCTGCTGTTAAAATAAAAACACACTGGTCCTATATGCTGTAAAAATACAGGGGTGCTTTTGTTAAAATAAAAGTACACTGGTCCTGTATGCTGTAAAAATAGAGTGGTGCTGCTGTTAAAATAAAAGTACACTGGTCCTGTATGTTGTAAAAATACAGGGGTGTTGCTGTTAAAATAAAAGTACAAAGGTACTGTATGCTGTAAAAAAATACAGGGGTGCTGCTGTTAAAATAAAAGTACTCTGGTCCTGTATGCTGTAAAAATACAGGGGTGATGCTGTTAAAATAAAAGTACTCTGGTCCTGTATGGTATAAAAATACAGGGATGCTGCTGTTAAAATTAAAGTACACTGGTCCTGTATGCTGTAAAAATACAGGGGTGCTGTTGTTAAAATAAAAGTACACTGGCCCTGTATGCTGTAAAATACAGGGCTGCAGTGAAAATAAATGTACACTGGCCTTGTCTTGTATGCTGTAAAATTACATTGTTGTTGTGAAAATACAGGGCAGCTGGCACTGTCCATGGTTGCGATGTCTAGACCTGACCTTCAAAACACTGTATGGGAAGAGGAGGCTCCTACCACCATTTGGATGCCCTATGCAAGTGCTCGGAGGAGCACCACCAGTCCAGTTGCTGATATTGAGACTGAGGATGTTACTGTAGAAGTACACCAGAATGAGGAGGATATTGGTGTAGCTGGCACTGAGGAGGAAGTTGACAATGAGGATTCTGATGGTGATGTGGTTTGTTTGAATAAGGCACCAGTGGAGACAGTTGTTGGGAATGGGATGAAAAAGCCCATTGTCACGCCTGGGCAAAATACCAAAAAGCCACCTCTTCTGTGTGGAATTATTTCACCACAAATATGGACAACAGGTGTCAAGCCATCTGTTGCCTTTGTCAATCCACAATAAGTAGGGGTAAGGACGTTAACCACCTAGGAACATCCTCCCTTATACGTCACCTGCAGCGCATTCATCATAAGTTATTGTCAAGTTCAGAAACTTATAATAGCGTAAGCAGTCCACTGACACCTAAATGATGTGGTTTGTTTGAATATTATTTCTCTGTGAGGATGAGGATGTAAACACTGAGGGGGGGAATCAGGGGATGAGGACGACATCTTGCCTCTGTTTAGCCAGTTTGTGCAAGAAAAGTTCAATTGCTTAGTTTTTGGTGGGGGCACAAACAAAACAATCATTTCAGCCACAGTCGTGTGGCAGACCCTGCCACTGAAATGATTGGTTTGTTAAAGTGTGCATGTCCTGTTTATACAACATAAGGGTGGGTGGGATGGCCCAAGGACAACTCCATCTTGCATGTCTTTTCTTTGCCACATCATTCCACGGGTGCTGCCCTATATGGGGTGCTTCCCCTCTGCCCTATCAGGCCAGGGGTGCTGACCCACTGCCATTTAAGTCCAGGCATGCTGTTGCCTGTCTGCTGTGCTGTGTAATTCTCCAGGGGTGCTGCCTATGCTGTAAAAATCCAGGGGTGCTGCCGTATAATTCCAGGGGTGCTGTTTACTTGATCCTAGGTTTAAATGAAAGCAAGCATCAACATCACAAACAGATTTGTGAAAACATAGCCACAAAGGTGGAAATGGAAATTGCAATTTTGGCGAAGTGTTTTCCAATGAGACCACATTTGTGGCCAAAGTCAGTCAATCTCAAAAGAGACAGAATCATAATCCAGCGCAACTGCCGGAGAGGTAAAAGTAAGATTTTCTGCATTCGAGAGAGGTTCTTCTTAGTTATTTCATGTTAGGGACTCACTCAAATGAATGCCTCCAATTAGTCAACTTTAATTTTGATTTATTATTGATGTTCCACATTTTCAGATTACTTATTTACAAGATGCACATTTGTTGTACAGGGTTCTTTTTCTAAGGGCTGCGTAGGGTTATCAGAAGACCTTGCGGTGTTAGAAGAACAGAGTTTCAGTGATCTTGCATTGCATCAGCTTTCCATTGCACTGCAGCACTAGATGGGCCAGGAGCTCCTGTGAGGCACAAACAGTACTGAATAAGGCCCAGTATGGAGTCTCATGGTGGCTTACAGCCAGGAAGATGTCTGGCTTGCCAGGCTGAGGCATGCTGTGGGCACAGAGGTTAGTATTGCTTCCTCCAACAGTTCTACTTATAGTATGAAATTATTTTCGACTGTAGAGTGGTAAGCTCCACTAGGGTAGGGGCTCAATAACAAAATAATTTACTGCACAGTCCTGCTTAGTACTGTACCTAACCTACCCAAACTCAATTTGTCCCATCCGGGGCTGCTGTGGGGGCTCAGGAGGGGCAGCTAAAACATCTAGGGGGCTGCTTTATTTAATAATTAAATATAAAAAAAATAAACAAGACACACAGATATGCTCATATTCGTGTAACTGGGACACACAGGTATGCTCACATGTGTGTAACTGGGAGTTGTGAAAATAAAAAATAAGCATCTGCCACAAAATATGTAACTAAAAATGCAATAAAAAAAAGAAAAAAAAAGAAACACACAAGATTTCCACAAAATAAGTCTCCAGTCTCCGTGGAGAGGAAAATATCCAATCTTGAACCTGTGGTATACACCAGTTTATTGGCATCCCAGCATTAAATCCGAGATTATCTTAATCCCCAAAAATTAAAAAGGGGGTACAAATTTGGAGGCTTTAGCCCCTAGTTTTTCAGTTTTTCCAGTAATGTGGTAATTATATACTGTATTTACTTGGTTGAAGTCCTTTCCATTCCACACCAATATAGGAGTGGAGGTGAAAGCCTGTGTGTTGTTCCTGATTGTGTGTCCCTCTCTAATTTGTAATCACATTCTTGACACTGGGGGTAATTCAGAGTTGATCGCAGCAGCAAATTTGTTAGCAGTTGGGCAAAACCATGTGCACTGCAGGGGGGGCAGATATAACATGTGCAGAGAGAGTTATATTTGGGTGGGTTATCTTGTTTCTGTGCAGAGTAAATACTGGCTGCTTTATTTTTACACTGCGATTTACATTTCAGTTTGAACACACCACACCCAAATCTAACTCTCTCTGCACATGTTATATCCGCCCCACCTGCAGTGCACATGGTTTTGCCCAACTGCTAACAAATTTGCTGCTGCGAATAACTCTGAATTAGGCCCACTGTCTTCTTGCCTCTTCTCATAATGTCATGTCGACCTAGTACATGTCGACCTAGAGTCCCTGTCAAACTAGAAACCATGTCGACATACTTACTGTCGACCAATAGCATATCTCATAACATGACCCTCTCAAGGAGGGACAGAATGTTCTGCTTCTGGATTTCCCTCTTAATTTATGATTGCCATCACCTGTGCTGAAACTCCTTCTTATCCATTCACCTGTTCAACACAGGTGCAGACAATCACACATTAAGAGAAAAGTCCAGGAGCAGAACATTGTGTCCCTCTCCAGTAGAGGGTCATGTTGGGAGGTATGCAATAGTGATCGACCTAGACACTGTAGACCTAAACACCGGATCCCATTGTTTCTGTGCAGAGTAAATACTGGCTGCTTTATTTTTACACTGCGATTTACATTTCAGTTTGAACACACCACACCCAAATCTAACTCTCTCTGCACATGTTATATCCGCCCCACCTGCAGTGCACATGGTTTTGCCCAACTGCTAACAAATTTGCTGCTGCGAATAACTCTGAATTAGGCCCACTGTCTTCTTGCCTCTTCTCATAATGTCATGTCGACCTAGTACATGTCGACCTAGAGTCCCTGTCAAACTAGAAACCATGTCGACATACTTACTGTCGACCAATAGCATATCTCATAACATGACCCTCTCAAGGAGGGACAGAATGTTCTGCTTCTGGATTTCCCTCTTAATTTATGATTGCCATCACCTGTGCTGAAACTCCTTCTTATCCATTCACCTGTTCAACACAGGTGCAGACAATCACACATTAAGAGAAAAGTCCAGGAGCAGAACATTGTGTCCCTCTCCAGTAGAGGGTCATGTTGGGAGGTATGCAATAGTGATCGACCTAGACACTGTAGACCTAAACACCGGATCCCATTGTTTCTGTGCAGAGTAAATACTGGCTGCTTTATTTTTACACTGCGATTTACATTTCAGTTTGAACACACCACACCCAAATCTAACTCTCTCTGCACATGTTATATCCGCCCCACCTGCAGTGCACATGGTTTTGCCCAACTGCTAACAAATTTGCTGCTGCGAATAACTCTGAATTAGGCCCACTGTCTTCTTGCCTCTTCTCATAATGTCATGTCGACCTAGTACATGTCGACCTAGAGTCCCTGTCAAACTAGAAACCATGTCGACATACTTACTGTCGACCAATAGCATATCTCATAACATGACCCTCTCAAGGAGGGACAGAATGTTCTGCTTCTGGATTTCCCTCTTAATTTATGATTGCCATCACCTGTGCTGAAACTCCTTCTTATCCATTCACCTGTTCAACACAGGTGCAGACAATCACACATTAAGAGAAAAGTCCAGGAGCAGAACATTGTGTCCCTCTCCAGTAGAGGGTCATGTTGGGAGGTATGCAATAGTGATCGACCTAGACACTGTAGACCTAAACACCGGATCCCATTGTTTCTGTGCAGAGTAAATACTGGCTGCTTTATTTTTACATTGCGATTTACATTTCAGTTTGAACACACCACACCCAAACCTAACTCTCTCTGCACATGTTATATCCGCCCCACCTGCAGTGCACATGGTTTTGCCCAACTGCTAACAAATTTGCTGCTGCGAATAACTCTGAATTAGGCCCACTGTCTTCTTGCCTCTTCTCATAATTTCATGTCGACCTAGTACATGTCGACCTAGAGTCCCTGTCAAACTAGAAACCATGTCGACATACTTACTGTCGACCAATAGCATATCTCATAACATGACCCTCTCAAGGAGGGACAGAATGTTCTGCTTCTGGATTTCCCTCTTAATTTATGATTGCCATCACCTGTGCTGAAACTCCTTCTTATCCATTCACCTGTTCAACACAGGTGCAGACAATCACACATTAAGAGAAAAGTCCAGGAGCAGAACATTGTGTCCCTCTCCAGTAGAGGGTCATGTTGGGAGGTATGCAATAGTGATCGACCTAGACACTGTAGACCTAAACACCGGATCCCATTGTTTCTGTGCAGAGTAAATACTGGCTGCTTTATTTTTACACTGCGATTTACATTTCAGTTTGAACACACCACACCCAAATCTAACTCTCTCTGCACATGTTATATCCGCCCCACCTGCAGTGCACATGGTTTTGCCCAACTGCTAACAAATTTGCTGCTGCGAATAACTCTGAATTAGGCCCACTGTCTTCTTGCCTCTTCTCATAATGTCATGTCGACCTAGTACATGTCGACCTAGAGTCCCTGTCAAACTAGAAACCATGTCGACATACTTACTGTCAACCAATAGCATATCTCATAACATGACCCTCTCAAGGAGGGACAGAATGTTCTGCTTCTGGATTTCCCTCTTAATTTATGATTGCCATCACCTGTGCTGAAACTCCTTCTTATCCATTCACCTGTTCAACACAGGTGCAGACAATCAAACATTAAGAGAAAAGTCCAGGAGCAGAACATTGTGTCCCTCTCCAGTAGAGGGTCATGTTGGGAGGTATGCAATAGTGATCGACCTAGACACTGTAGACCTAAACACTGGATCCCATTGTTTCTGTGCAGAGTAAATACTGGCTGCTTTATTTTTACATTGCGATTTACATTTCAGTTTGAACACACCACACCCAAACCTAACTCTCTCTGCACATGTTATATCCGCCCCACCTGCAGTCCACATGGTTTTGCCCAACTGCTAACAAATTTGCTGCTGCGAATAACTCTGAATTAGGCACACTGTCTTCTTGCCTCTTCTCATAATGTGAAAAGTCATCAAAGAGGAGGTGGTATGTTTATAGCTAGCTATGATTCAGAGAACTTGGCAAGCTTTTTCATGGGGGACCACCTGTCGCTGAAATGATAAAGGGTGGGTGGGAGGGCCTAAGACAATTCCATCTTGCATCTCTTTTTTTTCTTTTTTGTGCTCTTTGGGGCCTAGTTTTTAAAAGTGCCATCCTGTCTGCCACTGCAGTGCCACTCCTAGATGGGCCAGGTGTTTGTGCAGCACACTTGTGTCGCTTAGCTTAGTCATCCAGCTACCTCGGTGCAACCTTTTGGCCTAAAACCAATATTGTGAGGTGTGAGGTGTTCAGAATGAGTGGAAAGTAATGTTACTGAGGTTAATAATACCGTAATCAAAATTACCCCCAAATTCTGTGATTTTAGCTGTTTTTACGTTTATTTCAAAAAACATCCAGATCCAAAACCAAAACCAAAAGTGTCCACCGCACATCTCTCGTATTTACCTTGCACAGAAACATTATAACTCTCCCAAATTTAACTCTCTCTGCTCATGTTATATCAGCCCCCCCTGCACTGCACATGGCTTTGCCCAGTAGAGAACAAATTTGCTGCTGCGATCAGGTCTGAATTAGGCCCTTTGCTAACAAGTGGGCATATCTAATTAGAGATGAGCGGGTTCGGTTTCTCTGAATCCGAACCCGCCAGAACTTCATGTTTTTTTTCACGGGTCCGAGCGACTCGGATCTTCCCGCCTTGCTCGGTTAACCCGAGCGCGCCCGAACGTCATCATGACGCTGTCGGATTCTCGCGAGGCTCGGATTCTATCGCGAGACTCGGATTCTATATAAGGAGCCGCGCGTCGCCGCCATTTTCACACGTGCATTGAGATTGATAGGGAGAGGACGTGGCTGGCGTCCTCTCCGTTTAGAATAGATTAGAGAGACACTTGATTTACTAATTTTGGGGAGCATTAGGAGTACTCAGTACAGTGCAGAGTTTTGCTGATAGTGACCACCAGTTTTATTTATAATCCGTTCTCTGCCTGAAAAAAGCGATACACAGCACACAGTGACTCAGTCACATACCATATCTGTGTGCACTGCTCAGGCTCAGGCCAGTGTGCTGCATCATCTATTATCTATATATAATATTATATATATCTGTCTGACTGCTCAGCTCACACAGCTTATAATTGTGGGGGAGACTGGGGAGCACTACTGCAGTGCCAGTTATAGGTTATAGCAGGAGCCAGGAGTACATAATATATTATATAGTGAGTGACCACCAGACACACAGTGCAGTTTATTTAATATATCCGTTCTCTGCCTGAAAAAAGCGATACACACAGTGACTCAGTCAGTCACATACCATATCTGTGTGCACTGCTCAGGCTCAGGCCAGTGTGCTGCATCATCTATATATATTATATATCTGTCTGACTGCTCAGCTCACACAGCTTATAATTGTGGGGGAGACTGGGGAGCACTACTGCAGTGCCAGTTATAGGTTATAGCAGGAGCCAGGAGTACATAATATTATATTAAAATTAAACAGTGCACACTTTTGCTGCAGGAGTGCCACTGCCAGTGTGACTAGTGACCAGTGACCTGACCACCAGTATATATAATATTAGTAGTATACTATCTCTTAATCAACCAGTCTATATTAGCAGCAGACACAGTACAGTGCGGTAGTTCACGGCTGTGGCTACCTCTGTGTCGGCACTCGGCAGCCCGTCCATAATTGTATATACCACCTAACCGTGGTTTTTTTTTCTTTCTTTATACATACATACTAGTTACGAGTATACTATCTCTTTATCAACCAGTCTATATTAGCAGCAGACACAGTACAGTGCGGTAGTTCACGGCTGTGGCTACCTCTGTGTCGGCACTCGGCAGCCCGTCCATAATTGTATATACCACCTAACCGTGGTTTTTTTTTCTTTCTTTATACATACATACTAGTTACGAGTATACTATCTCTTTATCAACCAGTCTATATTAGCAGCAGACACAGTACAGTGCGGTAGTTCACGGCTGTGGCTACCTCTGTGTCGGCACTCGGCAGCCCGTCCATAATTGTATATACCACCTAACCGTGGTTTTTTTTTCTTTCTTTATACATACATACTAGTTACGAGTATACTATCTCTTTATCAACCAGTCTATATATTAGCAGCAGACACAGTACAGTGCGGTAGTTCACGGCTGTGGCTACCTCTGTGTCGGCACTCGGCAGCCCGTCCATAATTGTATATACCACCTAACCGTGGTTTTTTTTTCTTTCTTTATACATACATACTAGTTACGAGTATACTATCTCTTTATCAACCAGTCTATATATTAGCAGCAGACACAGTACAGTGCGGTAGTTCACGGCTGTGGCTACCTCTGTGTCGGCACTCGGCAGCCCGTCCATAATTGTATATACCACCTAACCGTGGTTTTTTTTTCTTTCTTTATACATACATACTAGTTACGAGTATACTATCTCTTTATCAACCAGTCTATATATTAGCAGCAGACACAGTACAGTGCGGTAGTTCACGGCTGTGGCTACCTCTGTGTCGGCACTCGGCAGCCCGTCCATAATTGTATATACCACCTAACCGTGGTTTTTTTTTCTTTCTTTATACATACATACTAGTTACGAGTATACTATCTCTTTATCAACCAGTCTATATATTAGCAGCAGACACAGTACAGTGCGGTAGTTCACGGCTGTGGCTACCTCTGTGTCGGCACTCGGCAGCCCGTCCATAATTGTATATACCACCTAACCGTGGTTTTTTTTTCTTTCTTTATACATACATACTAGTTACGAGTATACTATCTCTTTATCAACCAGTCTATATTAGCAGCAGACACAGTACAGTGCGGTAGTTCACGGCTGTGGCTACCTCTGTGTCGGCACTCGGCAGCCCGTCCATAATTGTATATACCACCTAACCGTGGTTTTTTTTTCTTTCTTTATACATACATACTAGTTACGAGTATACTATCTCTTTATCAACCAGTCTATATATTAGCAGCAGACACAGTACAGTGCGGTAGTTCACGGCTGTGGCTACCTCTGTGTCGGCACTCGGCAGCCCGTCCATAATTGTATATACCACCTAACCGTGGTTTTTTTTTCTTTCTTTATACATACATACTAGTTACGAGTATACTATCTCTTTATCAACCAGTCTATATATTAGCAGCAGAAACAGTACAGTGCGGTAGTTCACGGCTGTGGCTACCTCTGTGTCGGCACTCGGCAGCCCGTCCATAATTGTATACTAGTATCCAATCCATCCATCTCCATTGTTTACCTGAGGTGCCTTTTAGTTGTGCCTATTAAAATATGGAGAACAAAAATGTTGAGGTTCCAAAATTAGGGAAAGATCAAGATCCACTTCCACCTCGTGCTGAAGCTGCTGCCACTAGTCATGGCCGAGACGATGAAATGCCAGCAACGTCGTCTGCCAAGGCCGATGCCCAATGTCATAGTACAGAGCATGTCAAATCCAAAACACCAAATATCAGTAAAAAAAGGACTCCAAAACCTAAAATAAAATTGTCGGAGGAGAAGCGTAAACTTGCCAATATGCCATTTACCACACGGAGTGGCAAGGAACGGCTGAGGCCCTGGCCTATGTTCATGGCTAGTGGTTCAGCTTCACATGAGGATGGAAGCACTCAGCCTCTCGCTAGAAAAATGAAAAGACTCAAGCTGGCAAAAGCAGCACAGCAAAGAACTGTGCATTCTTCGAAATCCCAAATCCACAAGGAGAGTCCAATTGTGTCGGTTGCGATGCCTGACCTTCCCAACACTGGACGTGAAGAGCATGTGCCTTCCACCATTTGCACGCCCCCTGCAAGTGCTGGAAGGAGCACCCGCAGTCCAGTTCCTGATAGTCAGATTGAAGATGTCAGTGTTGAAGTACACCAGGATGAGGAGGATATGGGTGTTGCTGGCGCTGGGGAGGAAATTGACCAGGAGGATTCTGATGGTGAGGTGGTTTGTTTAAGTCAGGCACCCGGGGAGACACCTGTTGTCCGTGGGAGGAATATGGCCGTTGACATGCCAGGTGAAAATACCAAAAAAATCAGCTCTTCGGTGTGGAGGTATTTCACCAGAAATGCGGACAACAGGTGTCAAGCCGTGTGTTCCCTTTGTCAAGCTGTAATAAGTAGGGGTAAGGACGTTAACCACCTCGGAACATCCTCCCTTATACGTCACCTGCAGCGCATTCATAATAAGTCAGTGACAAGTTCAAAAACTTTGGGTGACAGCGGAAGCAGTCCACTGACCAGTAAATCCCTTCCTCTTGTAACCAAGCTCACGCAAACCACCCCACCAACTCCCTCAGTGTCAATTTCCTCCTTCCCCAGGAATGCCAATAGTCCTGCAGGCCATGTCACTGGCAATTCTGACGAGTCCTCTCCTGCCTGGGATTCCTCCGATGCATCCTTGCGTGTAACGCCTACTGCTGCTGGCGCTGCTGTTGTTGCCGCTGGGAGTCGATGGTCATCCCAGAGGGGAAGTCGTAAGCCCACTTGTACTACTTCCAGTAAGCAATTGACTGTTCAACAGTCCTTTGCGAGGAAGATGAAATATCACAGCAGTCATCCTACTGCAAAGCGGATAACTGAGTCCTTGACAACTATGTTGGTGTTAGACGTGCGTCCGGTATCCGCCGTTAGTTCACAGGGAACTAGACAATTTATTGAGGCAGTGTGCCCCCGTTACCAAATACCATCTAGGTTCCACTTCTGTAGGCAGGCGATACCGAGAATGTACACGGACGTCAGAAAAAGACTCACCAGTGTCCTAAAAAATGCAGTTGTACCCAATGTCCACTTAACCACGGACATGTGGACAAGTGGAGCAGGGCAGGGTCAGGACTATATGACTGTGACAGCCCACTGGGTAGATGTATGGACTCCCGCCGCAAGAACAGCAGCGGCGGCACCAGTAGCAGCATCTCGCAAACGCCAACTCTTTCCTAGGCAGGCTACGCTTTGTATCACCGCTTTCCAGAATACGCACACAGCTGAAAACCTCTTACGGCAACTGAGGAAGATCATCGCGGAATGGCTTACCCCAATTGGACTCTCCTGTGGATTTGTGGCATCGGACAACGCCAGCAATATTGTGTGTGCATTAAATATGGGCAAATTCCAGCACGTCCCATGTTTTGCACATACCTTGAATTTGGTGGTGCAGAATTTTTTAAAAAACGACAGGGGCGTGCAAGAGATGCTGTCGGTGGCCAGAAAAATTGCGGGACACTTTCGGCGTACAGACACCACGTACAGAAGACTGGAGCACCACCAAAAACTACTGAACCTGCCCTGCCATCATCTGAAGCAAGAAGTGGTAACGAGGTGGAATTCAACCCTCTATATGCTTCAGAGGTTGGAGGAGCAGCAAAAGGCCATTCAAGCCTATACAATTGAGCACGATATAGTAGGTGGAATGCACCTATCTCAAGTGCAGTGGAGAATGATTTCAACGTTGTGCAAGGTTCTGATGCCCTTTGAACTTGCCACACGTGAAGTCAGTTCAGACACTGCCAGCCTGAGTCAGGTCATTCCCCTCATCATGCTTTTGCAGAAGAAGCTGGAGGCATTGAAGAAGGAGCTAAAAGGGAGCGATTCCGCTAGGCATGTGGGACTTGTGGATGCAGCCCTTAATTCGCTTAACAAGGATTCACGGGTGGTCAATCTGTTGAAATCAGAGCACTACATTTTGGCCACCGTGCTCGATCCTAGATTTAAAGCCTACCTTGGATCTCTCTTTCCGGCAGACACAGGTCTGCTGGGGTTGAAAGACCTGCTGGTGACAAAATTGTCAAGTCAAGCGGAACGCGACCTGTCAACATCTCCTCCTTCACATTCTCCCGCAACTGGGGGTGCGAGGAAAAGGCTCAGAATTCCGAGCCCACCCGCTGGCGGTGATGCAGGGCAGTCTGGAGCGACTGCTGATGCTGACATCTGGTCCGGACTGAAGGACCTGACAACGATTACGGACATGTCGTCTACTGTCACTGCATATGATTCTCTCAACATTGATAGAATGGTGGAGGATTATATGAGTGACCGCATCCAAGTAGGCACGTCACACAGTCCGTACTTATACTGGCAGGAAAAAGAGGCAATTTGGAGGCCCTTGCACAAACTGGCTTTATTCTACCTAAGTTGCCCTCCCACAAGTGTGTACTCCGAAAGAGTGTTTAGTGCCGCCGCTCACCTTGTCAGCAATCGGCGTACGAGGTTACATCCAGAAAATGTGGAGAAGATGATGTTCATTAAAATGAATTATAATCAATTCCTCCGCGGAGACATTGACCAGCAGCAATTGCCTCCACAAAGTACACAGGGAGCTGAGATGGTGGATTCCAGTGGGGACGAATTGATAATCTGTGAGGAGGGGGATGTACACGGTGATATATCGGAGGGTGAAGATGAGGTGGACATCTTGCCTCTGTAGAGCCAGTTTGTGCAAGGAGAGATTAATTGCTTCTTTTTTGGGGGGGGTCCAAACCAACCCGTCATATCAGTCACAGTCGTGTGGCAGACCCTGTCACTGAAATGATGGGTTGGTTAAAGTGTGCATGTCCTGTTTTGTTTATACAACATAAGGGTGGGTGGGAGGGCCCAAGGACAATTCCATCTTGCACCTCTTTTTTCTTTTCTTTTTCTTTGCATCATGTGCTGATTGGGGAGGGTTTTTTGGAAGGGACATCCTGCGTGACACTGCAGTGCCACTCCTAGATGGGCCCGGTGTTTGTGTCGGCCACTAGGGTCGCTAATCTTACTCACACAGTCAGCTACCTCATTGCGCCTCTTTTTTTCTTTGCGTCATGTGCTGTTTGGGGAGGGTTTTTTGGAAGGGACATCCTGCGTGACACTGCAGTGCCACTCCTAGATGGGCCCGGTGTTTGTGTCGGCCACTAGGGTCGCTAATCTTACTCACACAGCTACCTCATTGCGCCTCTTTTTTTCTTTGCGTCATGTGCTGTTTGGGGAGGGTTTTTTGGAAGGGACATCCTGCGTGACACTGCAGTGCCACTCCTAGATGGGCCCGGTGTTTGTGTCGGCCACTAGGGTCGCTTATCTTACTCACACAGCGACCTCGGTGCAAATTTTAGGACTAAAAATAATATTGTGAGGTGTGAGGTATTCAGAATAGACTGAAAATGAGTGTAAATTATGGTTTTTGAGGTTAATAATACTTTGGGATCAAAATGACCCCCAAATTCTATGATTTAAGCTGTTTTTTAGTGTTTTTTGAAAAAAACACCCGAATCCAAAACACACCCGAATCCGACAAAAAAAATTCGGTGAGGTTTTGCCAAAACGCGTTCGAACCCAAAACACGGCCGCGGAACCGAACCCAAAACCAAAACACAAAACCCGAAAAATTTCAGGCGCTCATCTCTATATCTAATTACTCTGTCTTTGTGGACTAGGAGATCTATAGTTTGTGTACACCTTGTGACATGTTTCCTGAATTTAGTTATGATGTACATACTTTTCTCCATTTAAATAATCCCTACTAACAATCAGCAACATTTATCTCATTGTGAAGTCAATAAGGAACGGTGGGGTCATTGCAAGGGAAAGAACTTGGAAGCCTGACTGTCCTTAGAAAGGGTTCACTACGGCTGGCCGGCGGTCGGGCTCCCGGCGACCAGTATACCGGCGCCGGGAGGCCGACCGCCGGCTTACCGACAGCGTAGCGAGCGCAAATGAGCCCCTTGCGGGCTTGCTGCGCTCGCCACGCTACGGGCACGGTGGCGCGCTACGCGCGCCACACTATTTTATTCTCCCTCTATGGGGGTCGTGGACCCCCACGAGGGAAAATAAGTGTCGGTATGCCGGCTGTCGGGCTCCCGGCGCCGGTATACTGAGCACCGGGAGCCCGACCGCCGGCATACAGAAGACCACCCCTTAGAAATTTGGTAGACCGAGACTATGGGCGGGATGTACTAAGCGGAAAATGAGGTAAACTCCCTGTTTACCGCATTTTCCTGATGTACTAACCCCCGGCCGGCAGGACAGCGCCGCGGCGGGGTACGCCAGCTTTAGCTGGCGATAGTCCATAGAAGCCTATGGGCTTCTCTCCGCGGCGCTGTGTGAGGGATCCCTCCCAGCATGCCATGCGGCCGCCCCCGTCACCCCGCGCATGCGCAGACTGACTCCTGGGGCCGAACCTCGGAAGTCAGGCTGCCGCTGCGCATCGCGGAGGACAGCTCTTATCAGAAGAGCTGTCCTCCGCAATGCTGATCGCATATGTAAGTACATATGCGATCAGCATCGTGGCGCAGGGCGGCGATGTACATTAGTAAATCCCGCCCTATGAATAAAAACATTTATCAAAATAAAGTTTTATTAAAGTATATTAAAGCAAGCATTAATCCAAATGATGATGATTATTATTATTTTTACATTATTTTGCCAGTTACTTAAATAGATGGTGGCCATGCTTCCACAACCCAGTTAATATTAGATAACATACTACTCTGTAACTATTGCCCTTGCACAGGAGCACAGTGGCTGACCTTCTCAGAGGACAGTGGGTGTGGTATAACAGATATACAGTGTCTAGTTCAGTGGTGGCCAATGCGTGGCTCTTGAGCCCCATGCGGCTCTTTCTTTATTCAAATGTGGCTCCCAACACTCAAAGTCACATGACCACAAGAGATCTGTAAACTGCTGCACTCCAGCCAGACATGCAGCAGCATTACGTAGACTGAGAACTGAGGGAGCCAAATACACATGGGGGAGCTGGCTGGAGTGACACAGGCGGGTGCTGGCTGGAGTGACACAGGCGGGTGCTGGCTGGAGTGACACAGGCGGGTGCTGGCTGGAGTGACACAGGCGGGTGATGGCTGGAGTGACACAGGCGGGTGCTGGCTGGAGTGACACAGGCGGGTGCTGGCTGGAGTGACACAGGCGGGTGATGGCTGGAGTGACACAGGCGGGTGCTGGCTGGAGTGACACTGGCGGGTGCTGGCTGGAGTGAACCAGGAGGGTGCTGGCTGGAGTGACACAGGCGGGTGCTGGCTGGAGTGACACAGGAGGGTGCTGGCTGGAGTGACACAGGCTGGTGCTAGCTGGAGTGACACAGGCGGGTGCTGGCTGGAGTGACACAGGCGGGGTGCTGGCTGGAGTGACACAGGCGGGTGATGGCTGGAGTGACACATGGGGGAACTGAAGTGTATTATGAGAATCTGGCTTTTCAATATATTTTATGCGGATCTGGCTTTTTCAATTATTTGATGTAGAAGTGGCTTTTTCATTGTTTTTTATGTTGGATCTGGCTTTTTCAATGTATTTTATACCAGGGGTTTGGCCTAGCAGGCACAAGGTCACACCCCATTTTTGAAAGTGCGCCGTCGGCTCTTTGATGTACCTTACAAGATTTCTTGGCTCTTTGTCTCTGACTGGTTGGCCACCCCTGGTCTAGTTAGACAGTCAATAGATAGGCACCACATTTTAGACCAGTGATGGCTAACCTTGACACTCCAGCTGTTGTTGAACTACACATCCCAGCATGCCCTGCATCAGTTTTAGCATGGCCAAATAGCAAAACTGTAGCAGGGCATGCTGGGATGTGTAGTTCAACAACAGCTGGAGGGTCAAGGTTAGCCATCACTGTGTTACACAGTACAAAAGGTCGACATAAAAAAGGTAGACAACATTTCTTTTTGCATTTTTGGGGGTTTGCGTGGATAGTTTTCTCATCTGGGACCCCCAATTGTAGAAAGACATCCCCTCGCGGGTCTCGCTTCGCTCGCCGCGCTTCGTGCACGGTGGCTTGCTGCGCTCGCCACAAGGTTTATAACCAGCCCTATGCCGACAGGGATAGAGAAGGTATGAAAAAGTCCAAATACATGTAAAATGAAAAAAAAAAAAAATCCCTGTGTCAACCTTTTGTATGTCAACCGTTTTCATGTTGACCTTTTGACACTGTCTATCAATCATCCGGATACTGAAGACAGCACATCCTCTGGACGTTGTAAGGTAATCAAACGCACTTCAACTAGGTGTTCACATTTACTTGGTATAATAGAATATTCAGTGGAACGTTCAAAACAAGCAGAAATGTTTTAGACAGGTTTGAAACTTGTACATACATCGTCATCCCAAATGTGTGTGTATATTATGTATGAGAGTTGTGTGACAGTGTGTGTATATTACAGGCCTACCATACTGTTCCTTTACACCGAGACATTCTAGGGCTGATTAAAACCAGGGGTAATGCATGCTTGAATTAAGCCAGCCACAGAACCTGTATAAATCATGAGTGTAAAAGTTTAAAGGGACAGTATGGTAAGCCTAGTGCAGGCCTGGCCAACCTGTGGCTCTCCAGCTGCTGTGAAACTACACATCCCAGCATGCCCTTCCACAATTTTAGCATTTCCTAATTGTAAAACTGTAGCAGGGCATGTTGGGAATTGTAGTTTCACAACAGCTGGAGAGCCACAGGTTGGCCAGGCCTGGCCTAGTGTATTATGCATGAGAGTGTGACAGTGTGTGGCCCTGATGAAGTCTAAACTTAGGCAAAAACCTTATCCTGGTCAAACTATACCACCATGCCAAATTGGCTAGGTACAAACAGACACTCACAGATCAAACTAGGCCAGTAGAGGGGTTTGTGTTTATGTGTTTGTGTGCGTGTTGTGTGCGCGTGCGTGACCATTGGACATCCGAGTAACCCTCAGGTTACTCAGGATTTTGGGCCGAATAAAACAGATGGGGCCAGTGTATCTGCATCCAATGACACAGTCACTGGCCCAGCGCACCCAAAAAATGCCAGCATCGTGTTAATCATGCTTTTGGGGCACTGTGAGCGGCATCTGTGGAACTAATCTGCACATGCACAATCAGTAGCGGATCTTGCCACGGGCAAGCAGGACTTTTGCCCGGGGCGCTGCCTTCCGGAGGGAGCCGGCACCATCCGGAGGGCGCCGCACCATGGCAAGATCCGCTACTGTGCCCCCCGCCGCTGTGCTCCCCGCTGTGCTCCCCGCTGGTCCCCCGCTCTGAAGGGAACCAGACACTACGCGTCTAGTTTCCCTTCGTGGAGGGGACCTTTGCTGTGCGGTGCGCGATGACGTCATCGCGCACCGCACAGCATTGTGGCACAGACGCTAGGGTTCATAATTGACCTCTAGTGTCTATGCTGATCCGAGGAGAGGAGCGGCGCCGGCGGCTGTCTGCAGCGGTCTGGAATCAGCAACGGGGATAGTAAGTAGAGATGAGCGGGTTCGGTTTCTCTGAATCCGAACCCGCACGAACTTCATGTTTTTTTTCACGGGTCCGAGCGACTCGGATCTTCCCGCCTTGCTCGGTTAACCCGAGCGCGCCCGAACGTCATCATGACGCTGTCGGATTCTCGCGAGGCTCGGATTCTATCGCGAGACTCGGATTCTATATAAGGAGCCGCGCGTCGCCGCCATTTTCACACGTGCATTGAGATTGATAGGGAGAGGACGTGGCTGGCGTCCTCTCCGTTTAGACAGTGACACTTGATTTACTAATTTTGGGGAGCATTAGGAGTACTCAGTAGTGTACAGTGCAGAGTTTTGCTGATAGTGACCAGTGACTGACCACCACTTTTATTTATAATCCGTTCTCTGCCTGAAAAAAGCGATACACAGCACACAGTGACTCAGTCACATACCATTATCTGTGTGCACTGCTCAGGCTCAGGCCAGTGTGCTGCATCATCTATTATCTATATATAATATTATATATATCTGTCTGACTGCTCAGCTCACACAGCTTATAATTGTGGGGGAGACTGGGGAGCACTACTGCAGTGCCAGTTATAGGTTATAGCAGGAGCCAGGAGTACATAATATTATATTAAAATTAAACAGTGCACACTTTTGCTGCAGGAGTGCCACTGCCAGTGTGACTAGTGACCAGTGACCTGACCACCAGTATATAATATTAGTAGTATACTATCTCTTTATCAACCAGTCTATATTAGCAGCAGACACAGTACAGTGCGGTAGTTCACGGCTGTGGCTACCTCTGTGTCGGCACTCGGCAGCCCGTCCATAATTGTATATACCACCTAACCGTGGTTTTTTTTTCTTTCTTTATACATACATACTAGTTACGAGTATACTATCTCTTTATCAACCAGTCTATATATTAGCAGCAGACACAGTACAGTGCGGTAGTTCACGGCTGTGGCTACCTCTGTGTCGGCACTCGGCAGCCCGTCCATAATTGTATATACCACCTAACCGTGGTTTTTTTTTCTTTCTTTATACATACATACTAGTTACGAGTATACTATCTCTTTATCAACCAGTCTATATATTAGCAGCAGACACAGTACAGTGCGGTAGTTCACAGCTGTGGCTACCTCTGTGTCGGCACTCGGCAGCCCGTCCATAATTGTATATACCACCTAACCGTGGTTTTTTTTTCTTTCTTTATACATACATACTAGTTACGAGTATACTATCTCTTTATCAACCAGTCTATATATTAGCAGCAGACACAGTACAGTGCGGTAGTTCACGGCTGTGGCTACCTCTGTGTCGGCACTCGGCAGCCCGTCCATAATTGTATATACCACCTAACCGTGTTTTTTTTTTCTTTCTTTATACATACATACTAGTTACGAGTATACTATCTCTTTATCAACCAGTCTATATATTAGCAGCAGACACAGTACAGTGCGGTAGTTCACGGCTGTGGCTACCTCTGTGTCGGCACTCGGCAGCCCGTCCATAATTGTATATACCAGTGACCTAACCGTGGTTTTTTTTTCTTTCTTTATACATACATACTAGTTACGAGTATACTATCTCTTTATCAACCAGTCTATATATTAGCAGCAGACACAGTACAGTGCGGTAGTTCACGGCTGTGGCTACCTCTGTGTCGGCACTCGGCAGCCCGTCCATAATTGTATATACCAGTGACCTAACCGTGGTTTTTTTTTCTTTCTTTATACATACATACTAGTTACGAGTATACTATCTCTTTATCAACCAGTCTATATATTAGCAGCAGACACAGTACAGTGCGGTAGTTCACGGCTGTGGCTACCTCTGTGTCGGCACTCGGCAGCCCGTCCATAATTGTATATACCACCTAACCGTGGTTTTTTTTTCTTTCTTTATACATACATACTAGTTACGAGTATACTATCTCTTTATCAACCAGTCTATATATTAGCAGCAGACACAGTACAGTGCGGTAGTTCACAGCTGTGGCTACCTCTGTGTCGGCACTCGGCAGCCCGTCCATAATTGTATATACCAGTGACCTAACCGTGGTTTTTTTTTCTTTCTTTATACATACATACTAGTTACGAGTATACTATCTCTTTATCAACCAGTCTATATATTAGCAGCAGACACAGTACAGTGCGGTAGTTCACGGCTGTGGCTACCTCTGTGTCTGCACTCGGCAGCCCGTCCATAATTGTATATACCACCTAACCGTGGTTTTTTTTTCTTTCTTTATACATACATACTAGTTACGAGTATACTATCTCTTTATCAACCAGTCTATATATTAGCAGCAGACACAGTACAGTGCGGTAGTTCACGGCTGTGGCTACCTCTGTGTCGGCACTCGGCAGCCCGTCCATAATTGTATACTAGTATCCAATCCATCCATCTCCATTGTTTACCTGAGGTGCCTTTTAGTTGTGCCTATTAAAATATGGAGAACAAAAATGTTGAGGTTCCAAAATTAGGGAAAGATCAAGATCCACTTCCACCTCGTGCTGAAGCTGCTGCCACTAGTCATGGCCGAGACGATGAAATGCCAGCAACGTCGTCTGCCAAGGCCGATGCCCAATGGCATAGTACAGAGCATGTCAAAACCAAAACACCAAATATCAGTAAAAAAAGGACTCCAAAACCTAAAATAAAATTGTCGGAGGAGAAGCGTAAACTTGCCAATATGCCATTTACCACACGGAGTGGCAAGGAACGGCTGAGGCCCTGGCCTATGTTCATGGCTAGTGGTTCAGCTTCACATGAGGATGGAAGCACTCAGCCTCTCGCTAGAAAACTGAAAAGACTCAAGCTGGCAAAAGCACCGCAAAGAACTGTGCGTTCTTTGAAATCCCAAATCCACAAGGAGAGTCCAATTGTGTCGGTTGCGATGCCTGACCTTCCCAACACTGGACGTGAAGAGCATGCGCCTTCCACCATTTGCACGCCCCCTGCAAGTGCTGGAAGGAGCACCCGCAGTCCAGTTCCTGATAGTCAGATTGAAGATGTCAGTGTTGAAGTACACCAGGATGAGGAGGATATGGGTGTTGCTGGCGCTGGGGAGGAAATTGACCAGGAGGATTCTGATGGTGAGGTGGTTTGTTTAAGTCAGGCACCCGGGGAGACACCTGTTGTCCGTGGGAGGAATATGGCCGTTGACATGCCAGGTGAAAATACCAAAAAAATCAGCTCTTCGGTGTGGAGGTATTTCACCAGAAATGCGGACAACAGGTGTCAAGCCGTGTGTTCCCTTTGTCAAGCTGTAATAAGTAGGGGTAAGGACGTTAACCACCTCGGAACATCCTCCCTTATACGTCACCTGCAGCGCATTCATAATAAGTCAGTGACAAGTTCAAAAACTTTGGGTGACAGCGGAAGCAGTCCACTGACCAGTAAATCCCTTCCTCTTGTAACCAAGCTCACGCAAACCACCCCACCAACTCCCTCAGTGTCAATTTCCTCCTTCCCCAGGAATGCCAATAGTCCTGCAGGCCATGTCACTGGCAAGTCTGACGAGTCCTCTCCTGCCTGGGATTCCTCCGATGCATCCTTGCGTGTAACGCCTACTGCTGCTGGCGCTGCTGTTGTTGCCGCTGGGAGTCGATGGTCATCCCAGAGGGGAAGTCGTAAGCCCACTTGTACTACTTCCAGTAAGCAATTGACTGTTCAACAGTCCTTTGCGAGGAAGATGAAATATCACAGCAGTCATCCTACTGCAAAGCGGATAACTGAGTCCTTGACAACTATGTTGGTGTTAGACGTGCGTCCGGTATCCGCCGTTAGTTCACAGGGAACTAGACAATTTATTGAGGCAGTGTGCCCCCGTTACCAAATACCATCTAGGTTCCACTTCTGTAGGCAGGCGATACCGAGAATGTACACGGACGTCAGAAAAAGACTCACCAGTGTCCTAAAAAATGCAGTTGTACCCAATGTCCACTTAACCACGGACATGTGGACAAGAGGAGCAGGGCAGGGTCAGGACTATATGACTGTGACAGCCCACTGGGTAGATGTATGGACTCCCGCCGCAAGAACAGCAGCGGCGGCACCAGTAGCAGCATCTCGCAAACGCCAACTCTTTCCTAGGCAGGCTACGCTTTGTATCACCGCTTTCCAGAATACGCACACAGCTGAAAACCTCTTACGGCAACTGAGGAAGATCATCGCGGAATGGCTTACCCTAATTGGACTCTCCTGTGGATTTGTGGCATCGGACAACGCCAGCAATATTGTGTGTGCATTAAATATGGGCAAATTCCAGCACGTCCCATGTTTTGCACATACCTTGAATTTGGTGGTGCAGAATTTTTTAAAAAACGACAGGGGCGTGCAAGAGATGCTGTCGGTGGCCAGAAAAATTGCGGGACACTTTCGGCGTACAGGCACCACGTACAGAAGACTGGAGCACCACCAAAAACTACTGAACCTGCCCTGCCATCATCTGAAGCAAGAAGTGGTAACGAGGTGGAATTCAACCCTCTATATGCTTCAGAGGTTGGAGGAGCAGCAAAAGGCCATTCAAGCCTATACAATTGAGCACGATATAGGAGATGGAATGCACCTGTCTCAAGCGCAGTGGAGAATGATTTCAACGTTGTGCAAGGTTCTGATGCCCTTTGAACTTGCCACACGTGAAGTCAGTTCAGACACTGCCAGCCTGAGTCAGGTCATTCCCCTCATCAGGCTTTTGCAGAAGAAGCTGGAGGCATTGAAGAAGGAGCTAAAAGGGAGCGATTCCGCTAGGCATGTGGGACTTGTGGATGCAGCCCTTAATTCGCTTAACAAGGATTCACGGGTGGTCAATCTGTTGAAATCAGAGCACTACATTTTGGCCACCGTGCTCGATCCTAGATTTAAAGCCTACCTTGGATCTCTCTTTCCGGCAGACACAGGTCTGCTGGGGTTGAAAGACCTGCTGGTGACAAAATTGTCAAGTCAAGCGGAACGCGACCTGTCAACATCTCCTCCTTCACATTCTCCCGCAACTGGGGGTGCGAGGAAAAGGCTCAGAATTCCGAGCCCACCCGCTGGCGGTGATGCAGGGCAGTCTGGAGCGACTGCTGATGCTGACATCTGGTCCGGACTGAAGGACCTGACAACGATTACGGACATGTCGTCTACTGTCACTGCATATGATTCTCTCAACATTGATAGAATGGTGGAGGATTATATGAGTGACCGCATCCAAGTAGGCACGTCACACAGTCCGTACTTATACTGGCAGGAAAAAGAGGCAATTTGGAGGCCCTTGCACAAACTGGCTTTATTCTACCTAAGTTGCCCTCCCACAAGTGTGTACTCCGAAAGAGTGTTTAGTGCCGCCGCTCACCTTGTCAGCAATCGGCGTACGAGGTTACATCCAGAAAATGTGGAGAAGATGATGTTCATTAAAATGAATTATAATCAATTCCTCCGCGGAGACATTGACCAGCAGCAATTGCCTCCACAAAGTACACAGGGAGCTGAGATGGTGGATTCCAGTGGGGACGAATTGATAATCTGTGAGGAGGGGGATGTACACGGTGATATATCGGAGGGTGAAGATGAGGTGGACATCTTGCCTCTGTAGAGCCAGTTTGTGCAAGGAGAGATTAATTGCTTCTTTTTTGGGGGGAGTCCAAACCAACCCGTCATATCAGTCACAGTCGTGTGGCAGACCCTGTCACTGAAATGATGGGTTGGTTAAAGTGTGCATGTCCTGTTTTGTTTATACAACATAAGGGTGGGTGGGAGGGCCCAAGGACAATTCCATCTTGCACCTCTTTTTTCTTTTCTTTTTCTTTGCATCATGTGCTGATTGGGGAGGGTTTTTTGGAAGGGACATCCTGCGTGACACTGCAGTGCCACTCCTAGATGGGCCTGGTGTTTGTGTCGGCCACTAGGGTCGCTAATCTTACTCACACAGTCAGCTACCTCATTGCGCCTCTTTTTTTCTTTGCGTCATGTGCTGTTTGGGGAGGGTTTTTTGGAAGGGACATCCTGCGTGACACTGCAGTGCCACTCCTAGATGGGCCCGGTGTTTGTGTCGGCCACTAGGGTCGCTAATCTTACTCACACAGTCAGCTACCTCATTGCGCCTCTTTTTTTCTTTGCGTCATGTGCTGTTTGGGGAGGGTTTTTTGGAAGGGACATCCTGCGTGACACTGCAGTGCCACTCCTAGATGGGCCCGGTGTTTGTGTCGGCCACTAGGGTCGCTAATCTTACTCACACAGTCAGCTACCTCATTGCGCCTCTTTTTTTCTTTGCGTCATGTGCTGTTTGGGGAGGGTTTTTTGGAAGGGACATCCTGCGTGACACTGCAGTGCCACTCCTAGATGTGCCCGGTGTTTGTGTCGGCCACTAGGGTCGCTAATCTTACTCACACAGCTACCTCATTGCGCCTCTTTTTTTCTTTGCGTCATGTGCTGTTTGGGGAGGGTTTTTTGGAAGGGCCATCCTGCGTGACACTGCAGTGCCACTCCTAGATGGGCCCGGTGTTTGTGTCGGCCACTAGGGTCGCTAATCTTACTCACACAGCTACCTCATTGCGCCTCTTTTTTTCTTTGCGTCATGTGCTGTTTGGGGAGGGTTTTTTGGAAGGGACATCCTGCGTGACACTGCAGTGCCACTCCTAGATGGGCCCGGTGTTTGTGTCGGCCACTAGGGTCGCTAATCTTACTCACACAGTCAGCTACCTCATTGCGCCTCTTTTTTTCTTTGCGTCATGTGCTGTTTGGGGAGGGTTTTTTGGAAGGGCCATCCTGCGTGACACTGCAGTGCCACTCCTAGATGGGCCCGGTGTTTGTGTCGGCCACTAGGGTCGCTAATCTTACTCACACAGCTACCTCATTGCGCCTCTTTTTTTCTTTGCGTCATGTGCTGTTTGGGGAGGGTTTTTTGGAAGGGCCATCCTGCGTGACACTGCAGTGCCACTCCTAGATGGGCCCGGTGTTTGTGTCGGCCACTAGGGTCGCTAATCTTACTCACACAGCTACCTCATTGCGCCTCTTTTTTTCTTTGCGTCATGTGCTGTTTGGGGAGGGTTTTTTGGAAGGGACATCCTGCGTGACACTGCAGTGCCACTCCTAGATGGGCCCGGTGTTTGTGTCGGCCACTAGGGTCGCTTATCTTACTCACACAGCGACCTCGGTGCAAATTTTAGGACTAAAAATAATATTGTGAGGTGTGAGGTATTCAGAATAGACTGAAAATGAGTGTAAATTATGGTTTTTGAGGTTAATAATACTTTGGGATCAAAATGACCCCCAAATTCTATGATTTAAGCTGTTTTTTAGTGTTTTTGGAAAAAAACACCCGAATCCAAAACACACCCGAATCCGACAAAAAAAATTCGGTGAGGTTTTGCCAAAACGCGGTCGAACCCAAAACACGGCCGCGGAACCGAACCCAAAACCAAAACACAAAACCCGAAAAATTTCAGGCGCTCATCTCTAATAGTAAGTATACTTTTTTTAAAATTCTCTTCCAGCGGCGCTACAGGGGGCACAAATGGGGGTGTAACTGACCACGTCCCGTGTGAAGCCACGCCCCTATAGTTTTGCCCGGGGCGCAACAACAGCAAGAACCGGCCCTGTGCACAATGCGACTTCTGTGCAGATCATTAATAATCATAGGAGATTTACGTAAATATTGGATTTATGTAAATCACTGATTCAGGCCCTAAGTACTTGTATTTTGGGCTTATATCACAAAATATGTTGTGAATCAAAGAGTGAGTGGTTCACTCATTAGCAGTAATGGTGCAGTAAATATGTGTGGGTAATATAACATTTAAACATGAGCCAGTCTCATGGTACAGATGGTGAGTCTCGTACTGACGTACCTACCTACAGGAACAAGTTCCAAGAAAACTCATCTTGCAGGAACTGTTAGCAGATATATATTAGAGGATGAAGGAATGTGTTTCTTAAGATAATAAATACACACTCAATGTTTAGATTCTTGTAAATTATAGCTTTCAAGTGAAATTTGTGTATACAGGTAGGCCTGTAACACTCATATATAAAATCTTGGTCTATTAACCACAAACTATTGAAATGAGCAAATCCACCAAGTGTAATCTCCTTAATCTGTTGGTAATGCTGTTCCAAATAATCTATTTATTCATATAGAAATTCATCAGTTGCCTGTGTCTCTTTCTTGCACATACTGTACATTAGGTAACAAGTATTTCATTTAGGCAGGTTTGGAAAAAAAATGCTGCAAAGTACTGTATGAATGCTTTCAAAAATAAGTGTTAATAGTTCATTTTTTATCAATTAACAAAGTGCAAAGTGAATGAACAGAAAAGAAATCTAAATCAAATCAATATTTGGTAGGCTCACCCTTTGCCTTCAAAACAGCATCAATTTTAGGTACGCTTGCACACAGTTTTTGAAGGAACTCGACAGGGAGTTTGTTCCAAACATCTTGGAGTATTAACCACAGATCTGTGGATGTAGGCTTGCTCAGATCCTTTTGTCTCTTCGTGTAATTCCAGACAGACTCGATTATGTTGAGATCAGGGCTCTGTTGGAGCCATATCATCACTTCCAGGACTACTTGTTCTTCTTTATTCTTGAAGATAGTTCTTAATGGAGATGTGCGGCAAGAGGCGGGCTGGCCAAGAGGGCAGGGTGCCATGTGCCCCCCGGGCCACGCTACTGCCAAGGGTCACGGGCCGGCTGCCACCTTCCACTACGCCTGCGGTGGCCAACCCGCGGCTCTCGAGCCGCATGTGGCTCTTTCTATCTCCGCATGCGGTTCGTAAGCTCCCACGGCGCCTCCCGCTGCCCTAGACTGCAGTGCCCGGCAGCGGCCCGTGAGCCAATCATAGCTTGCAGACTGGCAGCCAATCAGGAGTCTTAGCTGCCAGTCCGCGAACTCTGACTGGCTCACGGACCGGCGCCTAATTAGAGAGAATCAACGTCGCCAGAGAGTGGAGACTGAGGGGCAGGAGAGGAGCACGCTGCGCTCTCCTCTGCTCACAAACAGCAGACTGAGCAGAGCAGCAGCGCAGTGGTGAGCAGCACTTGGGGGGCGCAGTGTGTGGACATGTGTATTTTACACTGGGGGCATATCTGGCACTGGAGGCATATCTGGCACTGGGGGGACGTGTATCTCGCACTGGGCGGACATGTGTTTCTGGCGGGGGGGCATATCTGGCACTGTGGAGGAATATATGTATCTGGCACTGTAGGGACATATATGTATCTGGCACTGTGGGGGCATATATGTATTTGGCACTGTGGAGGCACCCATTTTTTGGTGTTTTTATATGTATGTGGCACTGTACAGGGGCTTTATTTTATGTGGCACTGTACAACATGACTAAAAATGGGGTTATGACACAAGGTCATACTCCTACAAACGTCAAACCGAAAGGTGTGCGCATAAAAATGGGGTGTGGCTTTGTGACAACTACGCCACGCCCACATTTTTGCTGGCGCACCTTCAGTGTGCGCATGATATGGCTCTTACCCTTGACTACATATCTCTACTGGCTCTGTGCCACTGACTGGTTGGCCACCCCTGCACTACACAGCTCTGCTGAAGCGGCGGCCGCACTGACAAATTTATAATAAAGTATCTTTGGGATAATTTACACCAGGCCTAATTATTTTTTATTAATAAATATTTTTTAAACAAAAAAAACCTCCATTTAAGATGGCGCCAGTGCTCTGGACTTGACCCCCAGGCTAAAAGTTGCCAGCCAGCCCCTGTGTGCAGCGGGCAGTTTTCGTCTTTTTTTGTTTTAGTTTTGGATCTAGATCCTCGCTCGTGTTTTGGATCTGGATTGGTTTTGCCAAAACCACCCTTTCGGGTATTGGTTTGGGTTTTGGATCTGGATGATTTTTTTAAAAACTCAAAAACAGCTAAAGTCACAGAATTTGGGGGTAATTTTGATTAGAGATGAGCGCCTGAAATTTTTCGGGTTTTGTGTTTTGGTTTTGGGTTCGGTTCCGCGGCCGTGTTTTGGGTTCGAACGCGTTTTGGCAAAACCTCACCGAATTTTTTTTGTCGGATTCGGGTGTGTTTTGGATTCGGGTGTTTTTTTCAAAAAACACTAAAAAACAGCTTAAATCATAGAAATTGGGGGTCATTTTGATCCCAAAGTATTATTAACCTCAAAAACCATAATTTACACTCATTTTCAGTCTATTCTGAATACCTCACACCTCACAATATTATTTTTAGTCCTAAAATTTGCACCGAGGTCGCTGTGTGAGTAAGATAAGCGACCCTAGTGGCCGACACAAACACCGGGCCCATCTAGGAGTGGCACTGCAGTGTCACGCAGGATGTCCCTTCCAAAAAACCCTCCCCAAACAGCACATGACGCAAAGAAAAAAAGAGACGCAATGAGGTAGCTGTGTGAGTAAGATTAGCGACCCTAGTGGCCGACACAAACACCGGGCCCATCTAGGAGTGGCACTGCAGTGTCACGCAGGATGGCCCTTCCAAAAAACCCTCCCCAAACAGCACATGACGCAAAGAAAAAAAGAGACGCAATGAGGTAGCTGTGTGAGTAAGATTAGCGACCCTAGTGGCCGACACAAACACCGGGCCCATCTAGGAGTGGCACTGCAGTGTCACGCAGGATGGCCCTTCCAAAAAACCCTCCCCAAACAGCACATGACGCAAAGAAAAAAAGAGGCGCAATGAGGTAGCTGTGTGAGTAAGATTAGCGACCCTAGTGGCCGACACAAACACCGGGCCCATCTAGGAGTGGCACTGCAGTGTCACGCAGGATGTCCCTTCCAAAAAACCCTCCCCAATCAGCACATGATGCAAAGAAAAAGAAAAGAAAAAAGAGGTGCAAGATGGAATTGTCCTTGGGCCCTCCCACCCACCCTTATGTTGTATAAACAAAACAGGACATGCACACTTTAACCAACCCATCATTTCAGTGACAGGGTCTGCCACACGACTGTGACTGATATGACGGGTTGGTTTGGACCCCCCCCAAAAAAGAAGCAATTAATCTCTCCTTGCACAAACTGGCTCTACAGAGGCAAGATGTCCACCTCATCTTCACCCTCCGATATATCACCGTGTACATCCCCCTCCTCACAGATTATCAATTCGTCCCCACTGGAATCCACCATCTCAGCTCCCTGTGTACTTTGTGGAGGCAATTGCTGCTGGTCAATGTCTCCGCGGAGGAATTGATTATAATTCATTTTAATGAACATCATCTTCTCCACATTTTCTGGATGTAACCTCGTACGCCGATTGCTGACAAGGTGAGCGGCGGCACTAAACACTCTTTCGGAGTACACACTTGTGGGAGGGCAACTTAGGTAGAATAAAGCCAGTTTGTGCAAGGGCCTCCAAATTGCCTCTTTTTCCTGCCAGTATAAGTACGGACTGTGTGACGTGCCTACTTGGATGCGGTCACTCATATAATCCTCCACCATTCTATCAATGTTGAGAGAATCATATGCAGTGACAGTAGACGACATGTCCGTAATCGTTGTCAGGTCCTTCAGTCCGGACCAGATGTCAGCATCAGCAGTCGCTCCAGACTGCCCTGCATCACCGCCAGCGGGTGGGCTCGGAATTCTGAGCCTTTTCCTCGCACCCCCAGTTGCGGGAGAATGTGAAGGAGGAGATGTTGACAGGTCGCGTTCCGCTTGACTTGACAATTTTGTCACCAGCAGGTCTTTCAACCCCAGCAGACCTGTGTCTGCCGGAAAGAGAGATCCAAGGTAGGCTTTAAATCTAGGATCGAGCACGGTGGCCAAAATGTAGTGCTCTGATTTCAACAGATTGACCACCCGTGAATCCTTGTTAAGCGAATTAAGGGCTGCATCCACAAGTCCCACATGCCTAGCGGAATCGCTCCCTTTTAGCTCCTTCTTCAATGCCTCCAGCTTCTTCTGCAAAAGCCTGATGAGGGGAATGACCTGACTCAGGCTGGCAGTGTCTGAACTGACTTCACGTGTGGCAAGTTCAAAGGGCATCAGAACCTTGCACAACGTTGAAATCATTCTCCACTGCACTTGAGACAGGTGCATTCCACCTCCTATATCGTGCTCAATTGTATAGGCTTGAATGGCCTTTTGCTGCTCCTCCAACCTCTGAAGCATATAGAGGGTTGAATTCCACCTCGTTACCACTTCTTGCTTCAGATGATGGCAGGGCAGGTTCAGTAGTTTTTGGTGGTGCTCCAGTCTTCTGTACGTGGTGCCTGTACGCCGAAAGTGTCCCGCAATTCTTCTGGCCACCGACAGCATCTCTTGCACGCCCCTGTCGTTTTTTAAAAAATTCTGCACCACCAAATTCAAGGTATGTGCAAAACATGGGACGTGCTGGAATTTGCCCATATTTAATGCACACACAATATTGCTGGCGTTGTCCGATGCCACAAATCCACAGGAGAGTCCAATTGGGGTAAGCCATTCCGCGATGATCTTCCTCAGTTGCCGTAAGAGGTTTTCAGCTGTGTGCGTATTCTGGAAAGCGGTGATACAAAGCGTAGCCTGCCTAGGAAAGAGTTGGCGTTTGCGAGATGCTGCTACTGGTGCCGCCGCTGCTGTTCTTGCGGCGGGAGTCCATACATCTACCCAGTGGGCTGTCACAGTCATATAGTCCTGACCCTGCCCTGCTCCACTTGTCCACATGTCCGTGGTTAAGTGGACATTGGGAACAACTGCATTTTTTAGGACACTGGTGAGTCTTTTTCTGACGTCCGTGTACATTCTCGGTATCGCCTGCCTAGAGAAGTGGAACCTAGATGGTATTTGGTAACGGGGGCACACTGCCTCAATAAATTGTCTAGTTCCCTGTGAACTAACGGCGGATACCGGACGCACGTCTAACACCAACATAGTTGTCAAGGCCTCAGTTATCCGCTTTGCAGTAGGATGACTGCTGTGATATTTCATCTTCCTCGCAAAGGACTGTTGAACAGTCAATTGCTTACTGGAAGTAGTACAAGTGGGCTTACGACTTCCCCTCTGGGATGACCATCGACTCCCAGCGGCAACAACAGCAGCGCCAGCAGCAGTAGGCGTTACACGCAAGGATGCATCGGAGGAATCCCAGGCAGGAGAGGACTCGTCAGAATTGCCAGTGACATGGCCTGCAGGACTATTGGCATTCCTGGGGAAGGAGGAAATTGACACTGAGGGAGTTGGTGGGGTGGTTTGCGTGAGCTTGGTTACAAGAGGAAGGGATTTACTGGTCAGTGGACTGCTTCCGCTGTCACCCAAAGTTTTTGAACTTGTCACTGACTTATTATGAATGCGCTGCAGGTGACGTATAAGGGAGGATGTTCCGAGGTGGTTAACGTCCTTACCCCTACTTATTACAGCTTGACAAAGGGAACACACGGCTTGACACCTGTTGTCCGCATTTCTGGTGAAATACCTCAACACCGAAGAGCTGATTTTTTTGGTATTTTCACCTGGCATGTCAACGGCCATATTCATCCCACGGACAACAGGTGTCTCCCCGGGTGCCTGACTTAAACAAACCACCTCACCATCAGAATCCTCCTGGTCAATTTCCTCCCCAGCGCCAGCAACACCCATATCCTCCTCATCCTGGTGTACTTCAACACTGACATCTTCAATCTGACTATCAGGAACTGGACTGCGGGTGCTCCTTCCAGCACTTGCAGGGGGCGTGCAAATGGTGGAAGGCGCATGCTCTTCACGTCCAGTGTTGGGAAGGTCAGGCATCGCAACCGACACAATTGGACTCTCCTTGTGGATTTGGGATTTCGAAGAATGCACAGTTCTTTGCTGTGCTGCTTTTGCCAGCTTGAGTCTTTTCATTTTTCTAGCGAGAGGCTGAGTGCTTCCATCCTCATGTGAAGCTGAACCACTAGCCATGAACATAGGCCAGGGCCTCAGCCGTTCCTTGCCACTCCGTGTGGTAAATGGCATATTGGCAAGTTTACGCTTCTCCTCCGACAATTTTATTTTAGGTTTTGGAGTCCTTTTTTTTCTGATATTTGGTGTTTTGGATTTGACATGCTCTGTACTATGACATTGGGCATCGGCCTTGGCAGACGACGTTGCTGGCATTTCATCGTCTCGGCCATGACTAGTGGCAGCAGCTTCAGCACGAGGTGGAAGTGGATCTTGATCTTTCCCTAATTTTGGAACCTCAACATTTTTGTTCTCCATATTTTAATAGGCACAACTAAAAGGCACCTCAGGTAAACAATGGAGATGGATACTAGTATACAATTATGGACTGCCTGCCGACTGCAGACACAGAGGTAGCCACAGCCGTGAACTACCGTACTGTACTGTGTCTGCAGCTAATATAGACTGGTTGATAAAGAGAAGATGTCTATGTAACTATGTATGTATAAAGAAGACTGAAAAAAATCCACGGTTAGGTGGTATACAATTATGGACGGACTGCCTGCCGAGTGCAGACACAGAGGTAGCCACAGCCGTGAACTACCGTACTGTACTGTGTCTGCAGCTAATATAGACTGGTTGATAAAGAGAAGATGTCTATGTAACTATGTATGTATAAAGAAGAATGAAAAAAATCCACGGTTAGGTGGTATTACAATTATGGACGGACTGCCTGCCGAGTGCAGAGACACAGAGGTAGCCACAGCCGTGAACTACCGTACTGTGTCTGCTGCGACTGGATGATAAATGATATAAAAAATATATATATATCACTACTGCAGCCGGACAGGTATATATTATATATTATATAATGACGGACCTGCTGGACACTGTCTGTCAGCAGAATGAGTTTTATTTTTATAGAATAAAAAAAAAAAAAACACACAAGTGAAGTCACACGACGAGTGTTTAACTTTTTCAGGCAATCACAATATAAGTATACTACTAACTATACTGGTGGTCAGTGTGGTCAGGTCACTGGTCAGTCACACTGGCAGTGGCACTCCTGCAGCAAAAGTGTGCACTGTTTAATTTTAATATAATATGTACTCCTGGCTCCTGCTATAACCTATAACTGGCACTGCAGTAGTGCTCCCCAGTCTCCCCCACAATTATAAGCTGTGTGAGCTGAGCAGTCAGACAGATATATAATATATATAGATGATGCAGCACACTGGCCTGAGCCTGAGCAGTGCACACAGATATGGTATGTGACTGACTGAGTCACTGTGTGTATCGCTTTTTTCAGGCAGAGAACGGATATATTAAATAAACTGCACTGTGTGTCTGGTGGTCACTCACTATATAATATATTATGTACTCCTGGCTCCTGCTATAACCTATAACTGGCACTGCAGTAGTGCTCCCCAGTCTCCCCCACAATTATAAGCTGTGTGAGCTGAGCAGTCAGACAGATATATATAATATTATACAGGTTGAGTCTCCCTTATCCAAAATGCTTGGGACCAGAGGTATTTTGGATATGGGATTTTTCCGTATTTTGGAATAATTGCATACCATAATGAGATATCATGGAGATGGGACCTAAATCTAAGCACAGAATGCATTTATATTTCATATACACCTTATACACACAGCCTGAAGGTCATTTTAGCCAATATTTTTTGTAACTTTGTGCATTAAACAAAGTGTGTGTATATTCACACAATTAATTTATGTTTCACATACACCTTATACACACAGCCTGAAGGTCATTTAATACAATATCTTTAATAACTTTGTGTATTAAACAAAGTTTGTGTACATTGAGCCATCAAAAAACAAAGATTTCACTATCTCACTCTCACTCAAAAAAAGTCCGTATTTCGGAATATTCCGTATTTCGGAATATTTGGATATGGGATACTCAACCTGTATATAGATAATAGATGATGCAGCACACTGGCCTGAGCCTGAGCAGTGCACACAGATATGGTATGTGACTGACTGAGTCACTGTGTGTATCGCTTTTTTCAGGCAGAGAACGGATATATTAAATAAACTGCACTGTGTGTCTGGTGGTCACTCACTATATAATATATTATGTACTCCTGGCTCCTGCTATAACCTATAACTGGCACTGCAGTAGTGCTCCCCAGTCTCCCCCACAATTATAAGCTGTGTGAGCTGAGCAGTCAGACAGATATATATAATATTATATATAGATAATAGATGATGCAGCACACTGGCCTGAGCCTGAGCAGTGCACACAGATATGGTATGTGACTGAGTCACTGTGTGCTGTGTATCGCTTTTTTCAGGCAGAGAACGGATTATAAAGTAAACTGCACTGTCCTCACTAGTAAACTCTCTCCACTCAGTCTCTACACTTCTACAGTAACAGTACTCCTCCTAGTCAGCTCCAGTAAATCTCTCTCAGTCTCTTATAATCTAAATGGAGAGGACGCCAGCCACGTCCTCTCCCTATCAATCTCAATGCACGTGTGAAAATGGCGGCGACGCGCGGCTCCTTATATAGAATCCGAGTCTCGCGATAGAATCCGAGCCTCGCGAGAATCCGACAGCGTCATGATGACGTTCGGGCGCGCTCGGGTTAACCGAGCAAGGCGGGAAGATCCGAGTCTGCTCGGACCCGTGAAAAAAACCATGAAGTTCTGGCGGGTTCGGATTCAGAGAAACCGAACCCGCTCATCTCTAATTTTGATCCTACGGTATTATATACCTCAATAACATTCATTTCCACTCATTTCCAGTCTATTCTGAACACCTCATACCTCACAATATTGTTTTTAGGCCAAAAGGTTGCACCGAGGTCGCTGGATGACTTTGCTAAGCGACACAAGTGTGCGGCACAAACACCTGGCCCATCTAGGAGTGGCACTGCAGTGTCAGACAGGATGGCACTTTTAAAAACTAGGCCCCAAAGAGCTCATCATGCAAAGAAGAAAAAGAGTTGCAATGAGGTAGCTGGATGACTTTGCTAAGCGACACAAGTGTGTGGCACAAACATCTGGCCCATCTAGGAGTGGCACTGCAGTGGCAGATAGGATGGCACTTTTAAAAACTGAGCCCCAAACAGCTCATCATGCAAAGAAGAAAAAGAGGTGCAATGATGTAGCTAGATGACTAAGCTAAGTGATATAAGTGTGCGGCACAAACACCTGGCCCATCTAGGAGTGGCAAGCAGTGGCTGAATGTTAAAAGTGGGCCGCAATTTTTCGGAACACCAACAGCATCTCCTGCACGTTCCCTGTCATTTTATAAAACAAATCTGCACCACCAAATTATTTGTATGTGCAAAACATGGGACATGCTGGAATTTGCCCAGATGTAATGCACGCACAATATTGGTGGACTTATATGGCAGTACCCCTGGACTTATACGGCAGTACCCCAGGACTTATACGGAAGTACCCCTGAACTTATATGGCTACACCAGTGGACTGGACTTATTCGGCAGTACCCCTGGACTTATATGGCTGCACCACTGGACTGGAATTACATGGCAGTACCCCTGGACTTATATGGCTGCACCACTGAACTGGACTTATACGGCAGTACCCCTGGACGTATACGGCAGTACCCCTGGACTTATACGGCTGCACCACTGGACTTATACGGCAGTACCCCTGGACTTATGCAACAGCACCACTGGACTTATATGGCAGCACAGGACACCACCACTGGACTTATGGGAGCACAGGACACTACCACTGGACTGATGCAGCACAACACAGTACCACTGGACTGGACTTATAGAGCAGGACCACTGGACTTATGGCAGCACAGGAAACCACCACAGGACTTATGGCAGCACAGGACACCACCACTGGACTGTTGCAGCACAACACAGCACCACTGGACTGGACTTATACAGCAGTACCCCTGGACTTATACAGCAGCACCCCTGGACTTATATGGCAGCACAGGACAACACCACTGGACTTATGGGAGCACAGGACACTACCACTGGACTAATGCACCACAACACAGTACCACTGGACTGGACTTATACAGCAGGACCACTGGACTTATGGCAGCACAGGAAACCACCACAGGACTTATGGCAGCACAGGACACCACCACTGGACTGTTGCAGCACAACACAGCACCACTGGACTGGACTTATACGGCAGTACCCCTGGACTTATACAGCAGCAGCACTGGACTTATATGGCAGCACAGGACACCACCACTGGACTTATGGGAGCACAGGACACTACCACTGGACTGATGCAGCACAACACAGTACCACTGGACTGGACTTATACAGCAGGACCACTGGACTTATGGCAGCACAGGAAACCACCACAGGACTTAAGGCAGCACAGGACACCACCACTGGGCTGGACTGATGCAGTACAAGACAGCACTGGAATGACACAAAAGAGCTGAGGAGACACGTCCTCTCGCTACGCACACCAGGACTGGAGTGAAAATGGCGGCGACGCTCGGCTCCTTATATGGAATCCAAAACCCGTGAGAATCCGACTGCGGGATGATGACGTTTTGCCTCGTTCTGGTTTCCGAGTCTGGCGGGAAGTCCAGGCTCGGGACTTGATGTTCGGGGGGGTTCGGTTCTCAGGGAACTGAACCCACTCATTCCTAGTTCTTAATGACATTGGCTGTTTGTTCAGGGCTATCTTAACAGCAGTGTAGGCCCCTGGTTACAGCAATGCACTGGGCCCCCTACCCATCCTGCAGCAGTAGGGGTGGGGGGTGCTATCAGCCGCAGCTTTGATATCCCGTGGGCAGTAGGGGGGGTTTTATCTTCCGTTCAGCATGTAGGACCTGGAGCAGTAATTTCTGCTAATTACTCCTTTACTGCACAGAATGTGGGAGACGGGGCAGGAGGGAGAACACTAAACTGTAGAAGGGGCATTGGGCTGAATAAAGGGGCCCCTGGTATATGACTTCCAGGGTGGTAGGGGGTGTTTAATACGCAGGGGATGGTGGATAGTGGAGTGGGCTTAATATTCATCATTTTCCAGTGGGAGGGCAGCTTGCTTGACTGCAGATATCTCCAGTTTCTGGAAATAGATTTTTTAGCCTTCAATGGGATAAATAACTAGAGAGTCCCACCTTTCCGGAGGTACTGGGTGACATGGGGTTCAGATTTCAGGAGACAGAGCAATCCATCAATGAATATATAAAACTGCATACCAGACATGTGGAGCTGGAGCAGGGACCAGCTGCTGGAAGGCTGATATCGAAAGGGGAGAGTCCCAGCTTTTGGAGTACATCCTCCGAGAAACTCTAATAGGCCCTACACCCTGGGCGATATGAGTGGAAGATATGAACGATCTCTTTCATTAATGAACGAGATACCGTTCATATCTTTCAGTGTGGAGGCACCAGTGATGAATGAGGCACTGTCCCGCGCTCATTCATCCCTGGTGCCCCGTCACTTGTGCATGCAGGCCAATATGGACGATCTCGTCCATATTTGCCTTCACTGCTATGGAGCCGGGTGACGGGGGAAGTGACGAAACTTCACTCCCCCCGTCACTGCCCCCCAACCGCCGGGTCACCCATCGGCCATATCCGCCGTCGGGCAGTTCGGCGGCGAATCGCTCAGTGTTTAGGGCCCATAAGTCAGACAGAACCCAAGATATCTGGCTGGGAAGAGCAATTAACAGGTTCGGATGGGGACCACTGCTTAGAAGTCAGATATCTCAGGTTCCCCAGGGCCGATTTTCAAAAATCTGGTACCCCTGGAAAAAGGGGACCCTCAGCTCTCAGCCTAGGGTCCTTAGACTCCTGGGGCCCTTGTCAAGTGCCAATTGAGCCCATATGAAAAGACGGCCCAGTGTATGTTTGGGTTTATTGCCCTGCTGCAGAACAAATTTGGAGCCAATCAGATGCCTTCCTGATGGTACTGCATGATAGATGATTATCTGCCTGCATTTCTCAGCATTGAGGACACCATTAACCCTAGAATGTAAAAGGGCATAGCTTCCCTAGTGCCCAAACTTGCTGTGAACAAATCAAAAATTTTATTATGGTGACCTGTTCAACTTATGTCAGTGTTTATGCCTCAATGTGCTTACTCATGATTTTCTTTGCTGATGCTGTGATGCTAAAGAAATATTATGCTGGAAAGAGATATGCACGTGAATGCTGTTTGTTTTGATGCAAATGTATTGTAGTTTCTTTTTGATAATATTATTATGCTAGAGTGACTCTGCTGGTACAGTCAGATGTATTGAGAAGGGGCGGTTCTTATGGGTTTTTTTTTATCCATTGAAGGAAATTGTGTGGCTTGCTGTTATTTGCTAAGATTGGTACATTATTGACTATATGCAATACATATAATAATAAAATGGAGTTGGATCCTGATCTGTGTATGGTCATTGTGTCTGAGGGGTAAAGCAGGTCTGCCTCTCTGATCTTTACCGAACCAGGTTTATTTAAATCTAGAGATGAGCGCCTGAAATTTTTCGGGTTTTGTGTTTTGGTTTTGGGTTCGGTTCCGCGGCCGTGTTTTGGGTTCGAACGCGTTTTGGCAAAACCTCACCGAATTTTTTTTGTCGGATTCGGGTGTGTTTTGGATTCGGGTGTTTTTTTCAAAAAACACTAAAAAACAGCTTAAATCATAGAATTTGGGGGTCATTTTGATCCCAAAGTATTATTAACCTCAAAAACCATAATTTACACTCATTTTCAGTCTATTCTGAATACCTCACACCTCACAATATTATTTTTAGTCCTAAAATTTGCACCGAGGTCGCTGTGTGAGTAAGATAAGCGACCCTAGTGGCCGACACAAACACCGGGCCCATCTAGGAGTGGCACTGCAGTGTCACGCAGGATGTCCCTTCCAAAAAACCCTCCCCAAACAGCACATGACGCAAAGAAAAAAAGAGGCGCAATGAGGTAGCTGACTGTGTGAGTAAGATTAGCGACCCTAGTGGCCGACACAAACACCGGGCCCATCTAGGAGTGGCACTGCAGTGTCACGCAGGATGTCCCTTCCAAAAAACCCTCCCCAATCAGCACATGATGCAAAGAAAAAGAAAAGAAAAAAGAGGTGCAAGATGGAATTGTCCTTGGGCCCTCCCACCCACCCTTATGTTGTATAAACAAAACAGGACATGCACACTTTAACCAACCCATCATTTCAGTGACAGGGTCTGCCACACGACTGTGACTGATATGACGGGTTGGTTTGGACCCCCCCCAAAAAAGAAGCAATTAATCTCTCCTTGCACAAACTGGCTCTACAGAGGCAAGATGTCCACCTCATCTTCACCCTCCGATATATCACCGTGTACATCCCCCTCCTCACAGATTATCAATTCGTCCCCACTGGAATCCACCATCTCAGCTCCCTGTGTACTTTGTGGAGGCAATTGCTGCTGGTCAATGTCTCCGCGGAGGAATTGATTATAATTCATTTTAATGAACATCATCTTCTCCACATTTTCTGGATGTAACCTCGTACGCCGATTGCTGACAAGGTGAGCGGCGGCACTAAACACTCTTTCGGAGTACACACTTGTGGGAGGGCAACTTAGGTAGAATAAAGCCAGTTTGTGCAAGGGCCTCCAAATTGCCTCTTTTTCCTGCCAGTATAAGTACGGACTGTGTGACGTGCCTACTTGGATGCGGTCACTCATATAATCCTCCACCATTCTATCAATGTTGAGAGAATCATATGCAGTGACAGTAGACGACATGTCCGTAATCGTTGTCAGGTCCTTCAGTCCGGACCAGATGTCAGCATCAGCAGTCGCTCCAGACTGCCCTGCATCACCGCCAGCGGGTGGGCTCGGAATTCTGAGCCTTTTCCTCGCACCCCCAGTTGCGGGAGAATGTGAAGGAGGAGATGTTGACAGGTCGCGTTCCGCTTGACTTGACAATTTTGTCACCAGCAGGTCTTTCAACCCCAGCAGACCTGTGTCTGCCGGAAAGAGAGATCCAAGGTAGGCTTTAAATCTAGGATCGAGCACGGTGGCCAAAATGTAGTGCTCTGATTTCAACAGATTGACCACCCGTGAATCCTTGTTAAGCGAATTAAGGGCTGCATCCACAAGTCCCACATGCCTAGCGGAATCGCTCCCTTTTAGCTCCTTCTTCAATGCCTCCAGCTTCTTCTGCAAAAGCCTGATGAGGGGAATGACCTGACTCAGGCTGGCAGTGTCTGAACTGACTTCACGTGTGGCAAGTTCAAAGGGCATCAGAACCTTGCACAACGTTGAAATCATTCTCCACTGCACTTGAGACAGGTGCATTCCACCTACTATATCGTGCTCAATTGTATAGGCTTGAATGGCCTTTTGCTGCTCCTCCAACCTCTGAAGCATATAGAGGGTTGAATTCCACCTCGTTACCACTTCTTGCTTCAGATGATGGCAGGGCAGGTTCAGTAGTTTTTGGTGGTGCTCCAGTCTTCTGTACGTGGTGCCTGTACGCCGAAAGTGTCCCGCAATTTTTCTGGCCACCGACAGCATCTCTTGCACGCCCCTGTCGTTTTTTAAAAAATTCTGCACCACCAAATTCAAGGTATGTGCAAAACATGGGACGTGCTGGAATTTGCCCATATTTAATGCACACACAATATTGCTGGCGTTGTCCGATGCCACAAATCCACAGGAGAGTCCAATTGGGGTAAGCCATTCCGCGATGATCTTCCTCAGTTGCCGTAAGAGGTTTTCAGCTGTGTGCGTATTCTGGAAAGCGGTGATACAAAGCGTAGCCTGCCTAGGAAAGAGTTGGCGTTTGCGAGATGCTGCTACTGGTGCCGCCGCTGCTGTTCTTGCGGCGGGAGTCCATACATCTACCCAGTGGGCTGTCACAGTCATATAGTCCTGACCCTGCCCTGCTCCACTTGTCCACATGTCCGTGGTTAAGTGGACATTGGGTACAACTGCATTTTTTAGGACACTGGTGAGTCTTTTTCTGACGTCCGTGTACATTCTCGGTATCGCCTGCCTAGAGAAGTGGAACCTAGATGGTATTTGGTAACGGGGGCACACTGCCTCAATAAATTGTCTAGTTCCCTGTGAACTAACGGCGGATACCGGACGCACGTCTAACACCAACATAGTTGTCAAGGACTCAGTTATCCGCTTTGCAGTAGGATGACTGCTGTGATATTTCATCTTCCTCGCAAAGGACTGTTGAACAGTCAATTGCTTACTGGAAGTAGTACAAGTGGGCTTACGACTTCCCCTCTGGGATGACCATCGACTCCCAGCGGCAACAACAGCAGCGCCAGCAGCAGTAGGCGTTACACGCAAGGATGCATCGGAGGAATCCCAGGCAGGAGAGGACTCGTCAGAATTGCCAGTGACATGGCCTGCAGGACTATTGGCATTCCTGGGGAAGGAGGAAATTGACACTGAGGGAGTTGGTGGGGTGGTTTGCGTGAGCTTGGTTACAAGAGGAAGGGATTTACTGGTCAGTGGACTGCTTCCGCTGTCACCCAAAGTTTTTGAACTTGTCACTGACTTATTATGAATGCGCTGCAGGTGACGTATAAGGGAGGATGTTCCGAGGTGGTTAACGTCCTTACCCCTACTTATTACAGCTTGACAAAGGGAACACACGGCTTGACACCTGTTGTCCGCATTTCTGGTGAAATACCTCCACACCGAAGAGCTGATTTTTTTGGTATTTTCACCTGGCATGTCAACGGCCATATTCCTCCCACGGACAACAGGTGTCTCCCCGGGTGCCTGACTTAAACAAACCACCTCACCATCAGAATCCTCCTGGTCAATTTCCTCCCCAGCGCCAGCAACACCCATATCCTCCTCATCCTGGTGTACTTCAACACTGACATCTTCAATCTGACTATCAGGAACTGGACTGCGGGTGCTCCTTCCAGCACTTGCAGGGGGCGTGCAAATGGTGGAAGGCGCATGCTCTTCACGTCCAGTGTTGGGAAGGTCAGGCATCGCAACCGACACAATTGGACTCTCCTTGTGGATTTGGGATTTCGAAGAATGCACAGTTCTTTGCTGTGCTGCTTTTGCCAGCTTGAGTCTTTTCATTTTTCTAGCGAGAGGCTGAGTGCTTCCATCCTCATGTGAAGCTGAACCACTAGCCATGAACATAGGCCAGGGCCTCAGCCGTTCCTTGCCACTCCGTGTGGTAAATGGCATATTGGCAAGTTTACGCTTCTCCTCCGACAATTTTATTTTAGGTTTTGGAGTCCTTTTTTTACTGATATTTGGTGTTTTGGATTTGACATGCTCTGTACTATGACATTGGGCACAACTAAAAGGCACCTCAGGTAAACAATGGAGATGGATGGATTGGATACTAGTATACAATTATGGACGGGCTGCCGAGTGCCGACACAGAGGTAGCCACAGCCGTGAACTACCGCACTGTACTGTGTCTGCTGCTAATATATAGACTGGTTGATAAAGAGATAGTATACTCGTAACTAGTATGTATGTATAAAGAAAGAAAAAAAAACCACGGTTAGGTGGTATATACAATTATGGACGGGCTGCCGAGTGCCGACACAGAGGTAGCCACAGCCGTGAACTACCGCACTGTACTGTGTCTGTTGCTAATATAGACTGGTTGATAAAGAGATAGTATACTCGTAACTAGTATGTATGTATAAAGAAAGAAAAAAAAACCACGGTTAGGTGGTATATACAATTATGGACGGGCTGCCGAGTGCCGACACAGAGGTAGCCACAGCCGTGAACTACCGCACTGTACTGTGTCTGCTGCTAATATATAGACTGGTTGATAAAGAGATAGTATACTCGTAACTAGTATGTATGTATAAAGAAAGAAAAAAAAACCACGGTTAGGTGGTATATACAATTATGGACGGGCTGCCGAGTGCCGACACAGAGGTAGCCACAGCCGTGAACTACCGCACTGTACTGTGTCTGCTGCTAATATATAGACTGGTTGATAAAGAGATAGTATACTCGTAACTAGTATGTATGTATAAAGAAAGAAAAAAAAAACCACGGTTAGGTGGTATATACAATTATGGACGGGCTGCCGAGTGCCGACACAGAGGTAGCCACAGCCGTGAACTACCGCACTGTACTGTGTCTGCTGCTAATATATAGACTGGTTGATAAAGAGATAGTATACTCGTAACTAGTATGTATGTATAAAGAAAGAAAAAAAACCACGGTTAGGTGGTATATACAATTATGGACGGGCTGCCGAGTGCCGACACAGAGGTAGCCACAGCCGTGAACTACCGCACTGTACTGTGTCTGCTGCTAATATATAGACTGGTTGATAAAGAGATAGTATAGTCGTAACTAGTATGTATGTATAAAGAAAGAAAAAAAAACCACGGTTAGGTGGTATATACAATTATGGACGGGCTGCCGAGTGCCGACACAGAGGTAGCCACAGCCGTGAACTACCGCACTGTACTGTGTCTGCTGCTAATATATAGACTGGTTGATAAAGAGATAGTATACTCGTAACTAGTATGTATGTATAAAGAAAGAAAAAAAAACCACGGTTAGGTGGTATATACAATTATGGACGGGCTGCCGAGTGCCGACACAGAGGTAGCCACAGCCGTGAACTACCGCACTGTACTGTGTCTGCTGCTAATATAGACTGGTTGATAAAGAGATAGTATACTCGTAACTAGTATGTATGTATAAAGAAAGAAAAAAAAACCACGGTTAGGTGGTATATACAATTATGGACGGGCTGCCGAGTGCCGACACAGAGGTAGCCACAGCCGTGAACTACCGCACTGTACTGTGTCTGCTGCTAATATAGACTGGTTGATAAAGAGATAGTATACTACTAATATTATATATACTGGTGGTCAGGTCACTGGTCACTAGTCACACTGGCAGTGGCACTCCTGCAGCAAAAGTGTGCACTGTTTAATTTTAATATAATATTATGTACTCCTGGCTCCTGCTATAACCTATAACTGGCACTGCAGTAGTGCTCCCCAGTCTCCCCCACAATTATAAGCTGTGTGAGCTGAGCAGTCAGACAGATATATAATATATATAGATGATGCAGCACACTGGCCTGAGCCTGAGCAGTGCACACAGATATGGTATGTGACTGACTGAGTCACTGTGTGTATCGCTTTTTTCAGGCAGAGAACGGATATATTAAATAAACTGCACTGTGTGTCTGGTGGTCACTCACTATATAATATATTATGTACTCCTGGCTCCTGCTATAACCTATAACTGGCACTGCAGTAGTGCTCCCCAGTCTCCCCCACAATTATAAGCTGTGTGAGCTGAGCAGTCAGACAGATATATATAATATTATATATAGATAATAGATGATGCAGCACACTGGCCTGAGCCTGAGCAGTGCACACAGATATGGTATGTGACTGAGTCACTGTGTGCTGTGTATCGCTTTTTTCAGGCAGAGAACGGATTATAAATAAAACTGGTGGTCACTATCAGCAAAACTCTGCACTGTACTGAGTACTCCTAATGCTCCCCAAAATTAGTAAATCAAGTGTCTCTCTAATCTATTCTAAACGGAGAGGACGCCAGCCACGTCCTCTCCCTATCAATCTCAATGCACGTGTGAAAATGGCGGCGACGCGCGGCTCCTTATATAGAATCCGAGTCTCGCGATAGAATCCGAGCCTCGCGAGAATCCGACAGCGTCATGATGACGTTCGGGCGCGCTCGGGTTAACCGAGCAAGGCGGGAAGATCCGAGTCGCTCGGACCCGTGAAAAAAAACATGAAGTTCTGGCGGGTTCGGATTCAGAGAAACCGAACCCGCTCATCTCTATTTAAATCCCACATGTAGTTTAAGTTCTGGCACCGGATTTGTGTGCATTACATTGTTATCTGTGGTGGACATGCTTGGCCAGCCAGATCACTGCTGATCTTGAATGTCTGTCCTGCCATTACCAAAGACAGTGCACCAACTGGAAACCTGTTTCTGTGAAATAACATTATCACTGTACCCCTTAACAAGTTGGTGATGAATTTCAGCTGCTGATGTGCCCTTTAGATGCAAAAATCTGATCACACTACGCACCTCAATGTCTGATCATGTTTCCGCCATCTTACAGCTGATGTTGGGACAGTATGACTGATATGAGGTGCAGTCTAATGGGCGTGAGGGAAAGCCGTGGTCTACCTGCTCTGGCCTGGTGGGAAATTAGAATGAAATAAAAAAACATCACACACGTGAGAGGTCTTGTTATCTTACTTATTGAACTACCCTCGTATAAAACACACACACACACACACACACACACACACACACACACACACACACGGTCGGACTGGCCCACAGGGGTACAGGGGAAACCACCGGTGGGCCCTACTGCCTCAGGGCCCACTCCTTCCTCTAGGGATCAGGTTCCAGACTGTGCACTTGTATTGTACATGGTAGATATGTTGCATTACACTGCACAACGCTATTGTGCAATTTAAGCCTCTGTGGAGGCTGGCGACACCACCTTTGTAGACTGGCCACACCCCTAAGTATGGGCCCATATCACTGCATTCCTCTGGTGGGCCCTTTATACCCCAGTCCGACACTACACACACACACACACACACACACACACACACACACATATAAACTGTGTGAATTATTTATTAGTCTGCCTGTCTGTTTATCTATCTATCTATCTATCTATCTATCTATCTATCTATCTATCTATCTATCTATCTATCTATCTACAGTATTTAGCTATGGATGTTGGACACAGGTAGTGGTATGGTGCATGCTATATTTAGTTTTGTAGCGTATCATATTTTTAAAATAGAGATTATGCTTTCCTGATCAAGAATGTATTAAGGGAGAGCAGATAAAAAATGTTTACTACCATCTGTTTTTCTTAAAATATATCCATAAGTGTATCATGCATTTATTTTTTGTAAAAATATTTTTATTTCAAGATACAGAAATTCAAATATGGAGATATCCAGCATGGAAATATGTAAAAAGATTTTGAAAAATAAAGGACATTTCAAGTAGCATAAACAAGTTTGTTATATGTTATTTTGTTTTATGGAAATTATAAAATTGTATAAATGGAGCAATGGAAAATTTAAGTCATGTAGGGGAAGGATAGGAAGTGACCTGTAAACCAGAAAAGTAAAATGTACCAAAAGTATACTCATTTCAAAGAGAAGAAAGTGTATTTTGTTTTAGTAACAATAATAATAATATAAAGGTATTTAGGAGTGACTGTCCAAAAAAAATTACAATTACGAAGTACCTACATTCTATGTAAATCACTGGTCCCATGTTTGATTAAATGTGTCTCTAGATTTATTTACTGTATATAGTGGGTCATTTTTTCACTTCTAGTTCTGAACTAGAACTGTATGCATTGGATATACCGAAACTGTTAGTTTTCAAAATAAACAATTGACATATAGCAGTGAAGCTGTTGGCAGAGTGTTGCGGTGTCGGATAGGAATGTTAGTCCACACAACGACACATAACCAGGATGATTGGTTCATCCAGATAACACAGGATGCGACTGTATACACACAGGGTGCAGCTGCGGGGTAGACAAGGTCACACACTGAGGAGAGCAGAAACTGCACGTCAGTGCAGCTGTCTCTCCCAGGAATAACTCTCTCAGCCTGTGCACTAAGCACCTCCTCCTGCACTGAGCTGACACTAGAAGGGAAAACACTAGAGCAGAGAAGCTGCCTCTAGTGCTGGGAACGGAGACAGACCACAGAGTGATCCACTGTCTAACAGAAGCAAATCAATTTTATACTACTGTCTTATAGTGCGGTACTATAGGTGATGCACTGGATATGGTAGCGGTTGTTTCTTGAGGTTTGCTATTGAGCTCCTAGCATCTTGGCGAACATGAATTTTATGGTAATGTTTACAAATTGCCAGGCCAAGGATAGCTCTTCAGGGTCTTAGTTTACCATTAGTTTCTAACATATCTTCTAATAACTTTTTAATATCTACACAAAAGATAGATAACTTTGGACAAGTCAACCAGATATGATAAAAGTTGCCCCTTTGGCAACAACCAAGGAAAGCATACAGAAAATTTGTATTTAAACTGGTTGAATCTAATACCGAATAAACATTTTATATGAACTGTCTTTACTTAGAATTAACATTTTATATACTTTTTATTTTTTAGTATTTCTATCTAATTATTGACCAAAAATATAGGTATTAATATTTTTCCAAAGTCACATTCATTCTTCATGAATGATTCTTTGATGAAAGGAATATAGCAGCTACACTCTGCAGAAATGATAGCTTTTCTCAAAGGGAATAGACAGTTGCTGCAAAAGGGGTTAGACATCTAAATATTTTTTCTGTGGAACAGGATGTAGAAAGGAACACACTTGGATGTGTTCAAATAGCTTTGCCCTGGGAGATGTATTGCTGGTAGAGGGTGCGATGTTGCTCCATCTATAAAATTATATCCTTGGACTAAATGCTAAATGCCCCCATAAATGTCTATGACAGTGGTTCTCAAACTGTGTGCCGTGGCACCCTGGGGTGCCTCAGGACACTTGCAGGGGTGCCTTGAATTGGTGGTTCACGACCAATTCAAATTATTTATGGTCAATGTAATAGGCAAAACCAGAGCTGGTGGCTGCCAATCATAAAATATGTGGACAAACAGAAGTGTATATTGTCCATCACTACATAACTGAACCTAAGGATGACATATAAACACAATTTAATTAATGTAATAATTGTTTTCTAAATTTATCCCTAAGAAACTTTTGGCCTAGTGGTGCCATGAAAAATATTCTACTACTCTAGGGGGCCGTGATTCAGTAAATTTGGGAAACCACTGGTTTATGAGTTCCTGATACCGATGTGGGAAAATCTGTATTATCATCATTGATGGAAGGGAGCAGAACTGTCTTAATTGCATTGAAGGCCCTGGAAAAAGCAATGCACTGAGGCCCCAACTCACCACTCACAGGATTAAACAAAAAAAAAAATCATAATTTATCCCTTCTGTAGTCCCGTGCCATCTCTCCACATGCTTCCATACAGTGAAGGATTGTCGGCACTCTGATTGTTGGATAGCTCAAACCATCCATAAATCATTAGGATGACAGCCATTTGCTGTCTGGCTGCAGACTGTAGGCAAGTAGAGAATGTTTCACTCTGATTGGTGGATGGCTGAAGCCATCCACCAATCAGCAAGCAGTTAGACATTCGGTGTCTTGCTGTAGCCTGGGAAGCATGTACAGAATGCTGCCTGGCCACTCTGATTGGGTGTAATTCACAGTCAGCATTCTCTACCTGCCTTGCAAGAAGATCCAGAGGCACCAGCAGGGGAGGCAGATGCCCCTTGACCCAGCTCTCTCCTGCACAAAGGCACCTAGAGTCATGGGGTCTTGGGCACTTGCCCGGTGTACCTATAGATTAAGATGGTCTTGGTGGTCAGAATTGGTAAAGAAGATGGGTATTTGGTGAGGTAGAAACATATAATGTACAAAGACCAAAGTGAACAGCAAAGTTTTGAGACAGAATTGTCAAAAAGATCTCTCCGTCTTCTTGTACTCAGGGCAATCTAGGGATGAAGCCTCTGCCACCTATGTTTTAAACTGTATCCAGGAAGGGATTCCTGAAGGAGTAACCCACATTATATAACTAGGATCAAATTAGTATCTTATTAAAATTTCATACTGAACTGATATCTGGAAGCCCTCTGCCTCCATCTCGCCTCGTGCTCAACCATTCAACATGCTCATTATTAGAGCTGATAATTGAATCTAGAAGGTTTATCTAGTCAAAAAAATTGGATATGAGTTTCTGCATTTGATGTTGGATCTAACTTGGGATATGCATGTTGATTGTCTGAATGATTTGTAGGATTCTCAGAGAAATATAAAATTTTTTGGCAGCCATCATTCTAAAGTATGAAATCATATTTTGCAACCTCAATCCCCAGAAGCAAACAAGTCATGCTCTGCTTACTAACTGTGCAGCCAGTGATATAAAATATATATCACAGTGCAACAAATGAAAATCAATAGATCAATATAGTTTGGTGAAAGCACAGCGAACATATGGTAAAAATTGCAATGATCACTAAGCAGAAAATGTCTGTCCCCAATTTTTAATATACACTGTGTTTTCTTTCCGTGTATCACTTTTTATATTTTTAAATATTTAAGTGTTTTTTAAGGACCTACACAGATGTCCTACACAGATGACCAGCAAACATAAAAAATAAAACGTACCCATCTCAATACAATGATCTTCTTGAAGTACCCCACTGGAAGTAACCGTTTTCTCTTTGAATTTGGTCAAGAGCGATACTGTAAGGACACAGATACTGCAGATGGTTGCTATAAAATTGTTAAGTATTTCTGCTGACACCTTTAAATGAATGTTTAAATGGGATGTAATATCTGGCTTACATTACTCTTTAAAAAGAAATTCATGTGGGTGCTTCGGGCTAGGGGGAATGGTACTATGAATTGCATTTTCATGTACCTACCCCTGATGTGCAGTTCTGCAATTTGTGTTATGGCATGGGAAGGGTGGCAGGGCTACAAAGAAGTGATTCGCTGTGAAATGTGTCTTCAAGCACCCAGACCACCCACTTCCCTGTGTACCCAGGAAGATGTTCGACCCTCCCAGAGGTCTCTGAGAGCTTAAGGGAAAAAAGGGGGGGGGGGGGGCTGGACTGCACACCCTAATACTAGAGATGAGCGCCTGAAATTTTTCGGGTTTTGTGTTTTGGTTTTGGGTTCGGTTCCGCGGCCGTGTTTTGGGTTCGAACGCGTTTTGGCAAAACCTCACCGAATTTTTTTGTCGGATTCGGGTGTGTTTTGGATTCGGGTGTTTTTTTCAAAAAACACTAAAAAACAGCTTAAATCATAGAATTTGGGGGTCATTTTGATCCCAAAGTATTATTAACCTCAAAAACCATAATTTACACTCATTTTCAGTCTATTCTGAATACCTCACACCTCACAATATTATTTTTAGTCCTAAAATTTGCACCGAGGTCGCTGTGTGAGTAAGATAAGCGACCCTAGTGGCCGACACAAACACCGGGCCCATCTAGGAGTGGCACTGCAGTGTCACGCAGGATGTCCCTTCCAAAAAACCCTCCCCAAACAGCACATGACGCAAAGAAAAAAAGAGGCGCAATGAGGTAGCTGTGTGAGTAAGATTAGCGACCCTAGTGGCCGACACAAACACCGGGCCCATCTAGGAGTGGCACTGCAGTGTCACGCAGGATGGCCCTTCCAAAAAACCCTCCCCAAACAGCACATGACGCAAAGAAAAAAAGAGGCGCAATGAGGTAGCTGACTGTGTGAGTAAGATTAGCGACCCTAGTGGCCGACACAAACACCGGGCACATCTAGGAGTGGCACTGCAGTGTCACGCAGGATGTCCCTTCCAAAAAACCCTCCCCAAACAGCACATGACGCAAAGAAAAAAAGAGGCGCAATGAGGTAGCTGTGTGAGTAAGATTAGCGACCCTAGTGGCCGACACAAACACCGGGCCCATCTAGGAGTGGCACTGCAGTGTCACGCAGGGTGTCCCTTCCAAAAAACCCACCCCAATCAGCACATGATGCAAAGAAAAAGAAAAGAAAAAAGAGGTGCAAGATGGAATTATCCTTGGGCCCTCCCACCCACCCTTATGTTGTATAAACAAAACAGGACATGCACACTTTAACCAACCCATCATTTCAGTGACAGGGTCTGCCACACGACTGTGACTGATATGACGGGTTGGTTTGGACCCCCCCCAAAAAAGAAGCAATTAATCTCTCCTTGCACAAACTGGCTCTACAGAGGCAAGATGTCCACCTCATCTTCACCCTCCGATATATCACCGTGTACATCCCCCTCCTCACAGATTATCAATTCGTCCCCACTGGAATCCACCATCTCAGCTCCCTGTGTACTTTGTGGAGGCAATTGCTGCTGGTCAATGTCTCCGCGGAGGAATTGATTATAATTCATTTTAATGAACATCATCTTCTCCACATTTTCTGGATGTAACCTCGTACGCCGATTGCTGACAAGGTGAGCGGCGGCACTAAACACTCTTTCGGAGTACACACTTGTGGGAGGGCAACTTAGGTAGAATAAAGCCAGTTTGTGCAAGGGCCTCCAAATTGCCTCTTTTTCCTGCCAGTATAAGTACGGACTGTGTGACGTGCCTACTTGGATGCGGTCACTCATATAATCCTCCACCATTCTATCAATGTTGAGAGAATCATATGCAGTGACAGTAGACGACATGTCCGTAATCGTTGTCAGGTCCTTCAGTCCGGACCAGATGTCAGCATCAGCAGTCGCTCCAGACTGCCCTGCATCACCGCCAGCGGGTGGGCTCGGAATTCTGAGCCTTTTCCTCGCACCCCCAGTTGCGGGAGAATGTGAAGGAGGAGATGTTGACAGGTCGCGTTCCGCTTGACTTGACAATTTTGTCACCAGCAGGTCTTTCAACCCCAGCAGACCTGTGTCTGCCGGAAAGAGAGATCCAAGGTAGGCTTTAAATCTAGGATCGAGCACGGTGGCCAAAATGTAGTGCTCTGATTTCAACAGATTGACCACCCGTGAATCCTTGTTAAGCGAATTAAGGGCTGCATCCACAAGTCCCACATGCCTAGCGGAATCGCTCCGTGTTAGCTCCTCCTTCAATGCCTCCAGCTTCTTCTGCAAAAGCCTGATGAGGGGAATGACCTGACTCAGGCTGGCAGTGTCTGAACTGACTTCACGTGTGGCAAGTTCAAAGGGCATCAGAACCTTGCACAACGTTGAAATCATTCTCCACTGCACTTGAGACAGGTGCATTCCACCTACTATATCGTGCTCAATTGTATAGGCTTGAATGGCCTTTTGCTGCTCCTCCAACCTCTGAAGCATATAGAGGGTTGAATTCCACCTCGTTACCACTTCTTGCTTCAGATGATGGCAGGGCAGGTTCAGTAGTTTTTGGTGGTGCTCCAGTTTTCTGTACGTGGTGCCTGTACGCCGAAAGTGTCCCGCAATTCTTCTGGCCACCGACAGCATCTCTTGCACGCCCCTGTCGTTTTTTTAAAAATTCTGCACCACCAAATTCAAGGTATGTGCAAAACATGGGACGTGCTGGAATTGGCCCAGATTTAATGCACACACAATATTGCTGGCGTTGTCCGATGCCACAAATCCACAGGAGAGTCCAATTGGGGTAAGCCATTCCGCGATGATCTTCCTCAGTTGCCGTAAGAGGTTTTCAGCTGTGTGCGTATTCTGGAAAGCGGTGATACAAAGCGTAGCCTGCCTAGGAAAGAGTTGGCGTTTGCGAGATGCTGCTACTGGTGCCGCCGCTGCTGTTCTTGCGGCGGGAGTCCATACATCTACCCAGTGGGCTGTCACAGTCATATAGTCCTGACCCTGCCCTGCTCCACTTGTCCACATGTCCGTGGTTAAGTGGACATTGGGTACAGCTGCATTTTTTAGGACACTGGTGACTCTTTTTCTGAGGTCTGTGTACATTTTCGGTATCGCCTGCCTAGAGAAATGGAACCTAGATGGTATTTGGTACCGGGGACACAGTACCTCCAACAAGTCTCTAGTTGGCTCTGCAGTAATGATGGATACCGGAACCACGTTTCTCACCACCCAGGATGCCAAGGCCTCAGTTATCCGCTTTGCAGTAGGATGACTGCTGTGATATTTCATCTTCCTCGCAAAGGACTGTTGAACAGTCAATTGCTTACTGGAAGTAGTACAAGTGGGCTTACGACTTCCCCTCTGGGATGACCATCGACTCCCAGCGGCAACAACAGCAGCGCCAGCAGCAGTAGGCGTTACACGCAAGGATGCATCGGAGGAATCCCAGGCAGGAGAGGACTCGTCAGACTTGCCAGTGACATGGCCTGCAGGACTATTGGCATTCCTGGGGAAGGAGGAAATTGACACTGAGGGAGTTGGTGGGGTGGTTTGCGTGAGCTTGGTTACAAGAGGAAGGGATTTACTGGTCAGTGGACTGCTTCCGCTGTCACCCAAAGTTTTTGAACTTGTCACTGACTTATTATGAATGCGCTGCAGGTGACGTATAAGGGAGGATGTTCCGAGGTGGTTAACGTCCTTACCCCTACTTATTACAGCTTGACAAAGGGAACACACGGCTTGACACCTGTTGTCCGCATTTGTGGTGAAATACCTCCACACCGAAGAGCTGATTTTTTTGGTATTTTCACCTGGCATGTCAACGGCCATATTCCTCCCACGGACAACAGGTGTCTCCCCGGGTGCCTGACTTAAACAAACCACCTCACCATCAGAATCCTCCTGGTCAATTTCCTCCCCAGCGCCAGCAACACCCATATCCTCCTCATCCTGGTGTACTTCAACACTGACATCTTCAATCTGACTATCAGGAACTGGACTGCGGGTGCTCCTTCCAGCACTTGCAGGGGGCATGCAAATAGTGGAAGGCGCATGCTCTTCACGTCCAGTGTTGGGAAGGTCAGGCATCGCAAACGACACAATTGGACTCTCCTTGTGGATTTGGGATTTCAAAGAACGCACAGTTCTTTGCGGTGCTTTTGCCAGCTTGAGTCTTTTCAGTTTTCTAGCGAGAGGCTGAGTGCTTCCATCCTCATGTGAAGCTGAACCACTAGCCATGAACATAGGCCAGGGCCTCAGCCGTTCCTTGCCACTCCGTGTGGTAAATGGCATATTGGCAAGTTTACGCTTCTCCTCCGACAATTTTATTTTAGGTTTTGGAGTCCTTTTTTTTCTGATATTTGGTGTTTTGGATTTGACATGCTCTGTACTATGACATTGGGCATCGGCCTTGGCAGACGACGTTGCTGGCATTTCATCGTCTCGGCCATGACTAGTGGCAGCAGCTTCAGCACGAGGTGGAAGTGGATCTTGATCTTTCCCTAATTTTGGAACCTCAACTTTTTTGTTCTCCATATTTTATAGGCAGAACTAAAAGGCACCTCAGGTAAACAATGGAGATGGATGGATTGGATACTAGTATACAATTATGGACGGACTGCCACGGTTAGGTGGTATAAAAAAACCACGGTTAGGTGGTATATATTATAATAATAATACAATTATGGATGGACGGACTGCCTGCCGACTGCCGACACAGAGGTAGCCACAGCCGTGAACTACCGCACTGTACACTGGTTGATAAAGAGATAGTAGTATACTCGTAACAATTAGGATGACACTATGACGGTATAAAGAATGAAAAAAAAAACCACGGTTAGGTGGTAGGTATATAATAATAAATAATACAATTCTGGTCGGACGGACTGCCTGCCGTGTGCCGACACAGAGGTAGCCACAGCCGTGAACTACCGCACTGTACACTGGTTGATAAAGAGATAGTAGTATACTCGTAACAATTAGGATGACACTATGACGGTATAAAGAATGAAAAAAAAAACCACGGTTAGGTGGTAGGTATATAATAATAAATAATACAATTCTGGTCGGACGGACTGCCTGCCGTGTGCCGACACAGAGGTAGCCACAGCCGTGAACTACCGCACTGTACACTGGTTGATAAAGAGATAGTAGTATACTCGTAACAATTAGGATGACACTATGACGGTATAAAGAATGAAAAAAAAACCACGGTTAGGTGGTAGGTATATAATAATAAATAATACAATTCTGGTCGGACGGACTGCCTGCCGTGTGCCGACACAGAGGTAGCCACAGCCGTGAACTACCGCACTGTACACTGGTTGATAAAGAGATAGTAGTATACTCGTAACAATTAGGATGACACTATGACGGTATAAAGAATGAAAAAAAAACCACGGTTAGGTGGTAGGTATATAATAATAAATAATACAATTCTGGTCGGACGGACTGCCTGCCGTGTGCCGACACAGAGGTAGCCACAGCCGTGAACTACCGCACTGTACACTGGTTGATAAAGAGATAGTAGTATACTCGTAACAATTAGGATGACACTATGACGGTATAAAGAATGAAAAAAAAAACCACGGTTAGGTGGTAGGTATATAATAATAAATAATACAATTCTGGTCGGACGGACTGCCTGCCGTGTGCCGACACAGAGGTAGCCACAGCCGTGAACTACCGCACTGTACACTGGTTGATAAAGAGATAGTAGTATACTCGTAACAATTAGGATGACACTATGACGGTATAAAGAATGAAAAAAAAACCACGGTTAGGTGGTAGGTATATAATAATAAATAATACAATTCTGGTCGGACGGACTGCCTGCCGTGTGCCGACACAGAGGTAGCCACAGCCGTGAACTACCGCACTGTACACTGGTTGATAAAGAGATAGTAGTATACTCGTAACAATTAGGATGACACTATGACGGTATAAAGAATGAAAAAAAAACCACGGTTAGGTGGTAGGTATATAATAATAAATAATACAATTCTGGTCGGACGGACTGCCTGCCGTGTGCCGACACAGAGGTAGCCACAGCCGTGAACTACCGCACTGTACACTGGTTGATAAAGAGATAGTAGTATACTCGTAACAATTAGGATGACACTATGACGGTATAAAGAATGAAAAAAAAACCACGGTTAGGTGGTAGGTATATAATAATAAATAATACAATTCTGGTCGGACGGACTGCCTGCCGTGTGCCGACACAGAGGTAGCCACAGCCGTGAACTACCGCACTGTACACTGGTTGATAAAGAGATAGTAGTATACTCGTAACAATTAGGATGACACTATGACGGTATAAAGAATGAAAAAAAAACCACGGTTAGGTGGTAGGTATATAATAATAAATAATACAATTCTGGTCGGACGGACTGCCTGCCGTGTGCCGACACAGAGGTAGCCACAGCCGTGAACTACCGCACTGTACACTGGTTGATAAAGAGATAGTAGTATACTCGTAACAATTAGGATGACACTATGACGGTATAAAGAATGAAAAAAAAACCACGGTTAGGTGGTAGGTATATAATAATAAATAATACAATTCTGGTCGGACGGACTGCCTGCCGTGTGCCGACACAGAGGTAGCCACAGCCGTGAACTACCGCACTGTACACTGGTTGATAAAGAGATAGTAGTATACTCGTAACAATTAGGATGACACTATGACGGTATAAAGAATGAAAAAAAAACCACGGTTAGGTGGTAGGTATATAATAATAAATAATACAATTCTGGTCGGACGGACTGCCTGCCGTGTGCCGACACAGAGGTAGCCACAGCCGTGAACTACCGCACTGTACTGTGTCTGCTGCTAATATAGACTGGTTGATATTTAAAGAGATATTAGACATATTATATATTAGATATTAGATATTAGATATTAGATATTAGAGATATTACAACAATACTATACTGGTGGTCAGGCACTGGTCACCACTCCTGCAGCAAAAGTGTGCACTGTTAATTAATATAATTGTACTCCTGGCTCCTGCTAACAACCTGCAGTGCTCCCCAGTCTCCCCCACAATTAATTATAAGCTTTTAATTTATACATTGATGACTGTGCAGCACACTGGGCTGAGCTGAGTGCACACAGACTGAGTCACACTGTGTGACTGACTGTGCTGTGTATCGTTTTTTTTTTCAGGCAGAGAACGGATATAGCAGAGAGAAGTGAACGGATATATTATATTAAATAAAAGTTAACTAGCAACTGCACTGGTCACTGACTGTGGTAAACTAACTCTGTCTGCGACTCTGCACAATCTCTCTCTCTCTATCTAATCTATCTCTATTCTAATGGAGAGGACGCCAGACACGTCCTCTCCCTATCAATCTCAATGCACGAGTGAAAATGGCGGCGACGCGCGGCTCCTTATATAGAATCCGAGTCTCGCGATAGAATCCGAGCCTCGCGAGAATCCGACAGCGTCATGATGACGTTCGGGCGCGCTCGGGTTAACCGAGCAAGGCGGGAAGATCCGAGTCGCTCGGACCCGTGAAAAAAAACATGAAGTTCGGGCGGGTTCGGATTCCGAGGAACCGAACCCGCTCATCTCTACCTAATACTAAAGATTTCAAGAGGTGCTATCATGCTGAGGCTTCTAATACTATGCTGGAGGAAGAGAGATGCAGATGCACACTCCTAGCACTAAGAACACTGATTGTAAAAATAATTTAAATAAACTCTCACAATTAAAATGGAGTATAATTGAAGTTCTTAGCACACATTTGCGCAAATATGCGGGCCCATGTACCGCGACCTATATTTGTCAGTCTCCCGGACTTTCTGGGACAGAGAGTACACAAGTAAGTTGTGCAAGGATAATGGGGGCTGTGGGTCAATACAGAAGTTGGTTTGCAGTCTTTTAAATTAAATGCTTTATGTAGACTGTTAGACTGGAATCACTCCTGGTCTAGTGATATCAACTTTTCTCTTTTTTTACTGTACATCTCATGTCCGCACAGTACTAGGTTTAGAGTGGACATTAGAGTGGACATTGCATTCATATTTTGACAAGCAATAACTGTTCTATTCAACAAATGCAAGTAATTACTGCAGAGAAATGTGAATCTAATCCCCACTATTATGTGATCGGTTGGCTCTATCCTGAGGTCACCAATCACTGATCACCGGCTTTGAATGGATTTTGCATATGGTTTGCTATATAGATTAATCTTTTTAATTGGATTTGACATTCAGCCAAATAGAAAAAGACCAGCTAAATTCCTCCGTAAAGTATATTTAAGTTCCTTACTGCTAAACAAACATACCACTTAACAGACCCTGTTCCCTGTAATTGCTGTCATGGGGTCATCTGAGGCTACAAGTAGCAGCCAAATGTACAGTATTTATCACATTTATTCCCTGCAAAACAGTAGTAAACATACTTGTCCCCGAATATCTGGGAGATACCAGAATTCTGAATAGTACTCTAGAACTCCTAGGACAGTAAGATACTTTGATGAATTCAGACACTTCTTCTCACAAAGAGATGGGAGGCATTAATGACATGATTTGCATAATCTTGGCCCTTCCACTACTGTGTTCTGTGGGTATTCTTCAAACAATACACATGTTAAAAAACATGGCTGTGTGTATGGGTTTGAGTACGGGAAACCACTAGTTGAGATGCTGGTGGTCAGAATCCTGACCCCAGCATCTGAACAGGTCTTAATCATGACAGGGGCGCTGCCCTAAAGGAACCCTAATCCTAACCCTCCCCCGATCCCTAGCTCTCCCTCTCTGCAGCCCAACCCTAACCCTCCCTTCCTGCAGCCTAAACCTAACTCTCCCTTCGCAGCCTAACCCTAACCCTCCCTGGCATACTTACGTTTGGGATCCCGTGGGATTCCAGAGATGTCAGGATTCCAGGAGATGGCATCCTCTCCGCTGGGATCCCAAATGCCAGCATGTTGACTACATCCCTGTGTATGTGTGTTTGGCGTATGTCTGGCCTAACGCTGACATATAGGGTACTGGTGTAGACCGGCACCCATCGTACCATGGTTGCAACTTTGCATTTCTGTAATTGTGGATATTTTGCCAAACATATTTTATGACTGTGATTTGGGGCACAATTGGGACCAACCCCATCAGCCTCAAAGTCTGTACCGCCTCCTAAATGTTTAAATTTTTCATTTATGTAAAAATAATAAGGTGATCTGATCAACATGCTGGCACTCGAAGAAGGCTGCACCCCTGGGAGGTTGCTGGTAATGACTTGTATTCGACAGGCCCTACATACAATAATGACCTTCCTGGGGATTGGATGAGACAAAAAGAAAACTGTTTTGCTCCCATTTTGCTTAGTTTATCTCATTAATTTGCTGCTTCCGCTGTTTGTATCCATGGGCATTCTTTGCCTTGATATTGGAGAGGTTGAGCAACTGGAACTAAAATTGGGAGGTCAACACTTCAATAAGGGAAACACATGATTTACAAAGGTTATGTGGCTAATTGGCAAAGACAGGAAGAAGACTTGAGGTACTTGTTGAACCTAATTCTAGAAATCAAGTGACAGATCTTATTTAATGAGGGATGTGACAGTAGAGGCAGCCATTTTGTAACTTTTATCAAAAGAGGGCTCATTTATTAGAAATCAATATCTTACGAATGCAAGGGAACCATCATGAAAATAAGTCCTGCAAAGTTTCACTAGTTCCAAAAATAGTACTGGTATTACCAACAACATACCAATCTCTACTATCTGTAGATGACAGGTAATACAGATTCCTTTCCGTGAATCAGTTTTGGATAATTCTATATTAAACTTTTCATTGCATACATTTATTTTTTTCTTGTTAAGGAATGGTTAAATAAATCTGTAGTCAAAGCATTTTTTTTTTGTAAACTGTACATATCAAGTGCTTTTTATCAGCCTCTAATTATACTATTTTGGAAAGAATTTTTCCCTAACACCCTTCAGTGATTGTATACCCTTTAATCAGATCTTTTTACATCAACATAATCCTATGCTTTTTCTACTTGCCAGACATCATTAACAGTTTTTATTTTTAAGCTTGTCCTATATAGTATCAGCAATGGTAATATTGGCAATATTAGTATCTTGTAGGAGAGGGTTATAAAACAGCAAATTGGTCTCACCCTTAGATGTTCTTAACCCTTTAGTTTCAGAAAGGGACTTATTGATTTAATCCTCTTTAAAAGTAGATTGAGTTTTCCAGAATTCTAAGTTGCTTGACATGAAAGGTGCGGATTACTAGCTGTAGAAATTATTAGGCTATTTATAAAGAGAGGAACATTTTGTAATCATATGTTTCTTTTCCATATACGTGAATAACCAGGTTTCTTAAGAACACATTCCACAGCAAATTCACTTTTAAGTATAAAATATATGAATTGTATTATTTTAAAGTTTATTATACACTGAAACCCCTCATAACTCCTCTAACTGATATTCCTATAACCTACCTATACAGCACTTGCTTAAATTCATTTTATATGTCATGACACAACAATTGTATGGGGAACAAAATTCATCAAGCTCTGAAAAGACGAAATTTTTGGAACTTGACAGCAGAAACCTTTGTCATCTTCAGATGGTGCTGATTCCCAGATCCATTTTGCTCCTTCCTATAGGAAGGTGGTATGGGTGGCAAAAAGGATCCCCCTACCCATGCTCAGATCCCTCTACTGGACACCAGCTTTGTAGCATGAACCAAAAGTTTACATGGCCCTTTGTCTTAGTATACACTGCTGCTACTTGCATTGAGTTACAAACTAAAGTAGCACTGTCGAACAGCAGTGCTTAATGAATAGTCCTCTTTAGACAGATACTAGTTGGGAAAAATCCTATGTAATGGACAGATTTTACCATTGTACTTAGTTTCTGTCTTTTCCATTGCTCAAAACATGCACTCATACTTTGTATAACAGTCTATGATGTACCTGTAGATCAGGCTTTTTCAACCAGTGTGCCGTGACACACTAGTGTGCTGCGACCAGTTGCAAGGTGTGCCGCAGAGTCAGAGCCGCTTCATGCATCTTCAGAGCAATCTATTGGCCCGGGCTCTTCTTAGAGGATCAGTCGTGCCCCGGTCATGACCTATGCCTTGAAGACGTGGCAGTGTGACATCATAGGTCACAGCCACCACGTCTCTCCCAAACTTGGCACCCTAAGTCCGGATCTGAGACCGGCTCGGGTTTTCCCACTCGACTCGAAAACCAGAACGAGGCAAAACGTCATCATCCTGCTGTCGGATTCTCACGGGTTTTGGATTCATATAAGGAGCTACGTGTCGCCGCCATTTTCACTCCAGTCCTGGAGAGTGTAGCGAGAGGACGTGTCTCCTCAGTGTCTGTGCGGAAAAAGTGGCGTGGGGTGACAAATTGCTCTTTTGTATCATTCCAGTGGTACTGTCTTGTGCTGAATCAGTCCAGTAGTGGTGTCTTGTGCTGCATCAGTCCAATCACAGTGGTGTTGTCCTGTGCTGCCATAAATCCAGTGCTGCTGTATAAGTCCAGTCCAGTGGCGCTGTCTTGTGCTGCATCAGTGCAGTGGTGGTGTCTTGTGCTGCATCAGTCCAGTCACTCCAGTGGTGGTGTCCTGTGCTGCCATAAGTCCAGTGGTGATGTCCTGTGCTGCCATAAGTCCAGTGCTGCTTTATACTTCCAGTCCAGTGGTGGTGTCTTGTGCTGCATCAGTCCGGTGGTGGTGTCCTGTGCTGCCATAAGTCCAGTGGTGCTGCTGTATAAGTCCAGTCCAGTTGTGCTGCCATATAAGTCCAGTCCAGTGGTACTGCTGTATAAGTCCAGTCCAATGGTGCTGCTGTATAAGTCCAGTCCTGTGGTGCTGCTGTATAAGTCCAGCAATACAGCCATATAAGTCCAGGGGTACTGCTGTATAAGTCCAGCGGTACTGCCACATAAGTCCACGGATACTGCCGTATAAGTCCAGCGGTACTGTCGTATAAGTCCAACAGTACTGCTGTATAAGTCATGGGGTACTGCCATATAAGTCCAGTGGTACTTCAGTATAAGTCATAGGGTCCTGTGCTGCCATAAGTCCAATGGTGCAGCTGTATAAGTACAGGGGTACTGCCGTATAATTTCAGTCCAGTGGTGCAGCCATATAAGTCCAGGGATACTGCCATATGAGTCCAGAGGTACTGCCGTATAAGTCCAGCAGTACTGCCGTATAAGCAATGGGGTACTGCCGTATAAGTCCAGGGGTACTGCCGTATAACTCCAGTCCAGTGGTGCTGCCGTAAAAAAAGTCCAGTCCAGTGGTGCTGCTGTATAAGTCCAGCAGTACTGCTGTATAAATCCAGGGGTACTGCTGTGTATGTCCAGGGGTACTGCCGTATATGTCCATGGGTACTGCCGTATAAGTCCAGTGGTGCTGTATAAGTCCAGTCCAGTGGTGCTGTCTTCTGCTGCATCAGTCCAGTCACTCCAGTGGTGGTGTCCTGTACTGCCATAAGTCCAGTGGTGCTGCCATATAAGTCCAGTCCAGTGGTTCTGCCATATAAGTCCAGGGGTACTGTCGTATAACTCCAGCAGAACTGCTGTATAAGTCCAGTGGTGCTGTCCTGTGCTGTATATTATTTACTCCAAATAAAGGGGTTAATAATATTTAATCCAAATAATTTTTACAGGGTTTGTCCTGTGAGGTGTAGGGGTACGCTCTCCTGTGCCGCATATTGTTATATAACTCCAGAAAAATAATGGAGAACAAAAATTTGGAGGATAAAATTGGGAAAGATCAAGAACCACTTCCTCTTAGAGCTGAAGCTGCTGCCACTGGTCATGACATAGACGATGAAATGCCATCAACGTCGTTTGCCAAGGCCGATGCCCAATGTCATAGTAGAGAGCATGTAAAATCCAAAAAGCCAAAGTTCAGTAAAATTACCCAAAAAAAAAAAATTTAACTGTCTGAGGAGAAATGTGAACTTGACAATATGCAATTTATGACACGGAGTGGCAAGGAACGGCAAAGGCCCTGGCCTATGTTCATGACTAGTGGTTCAGCTTCACATGACGATGGAAGCCCTAATCCTCCCGCTAGAAAAATGAAAATACTTAAGCTCATAAGAGCACAGCAAAGAACTGTGCATTCTAAGTTGGTGTAAAAAAAAACCCAAGGAGAGTCCAAGTGTGTCGGCGGTTGCGATGCCTGACCTTCCCAACACTGGACGGGAAGTTGCGGCTCCTTCCTCTGCAAGTGCTGGAAGGAGCACCCACAGTCCAGTTTCTGATATTCAAATTGAAGACGTCGCTGTTGAAGTACACCAGGATGAGGATATGGGTGTTGCTGGCGCTGAGGAGGAAGTTTATGATGAGGATACTGATGATGATGTGGTTTGTTTGAATAAGGCACCGGTGAAGACAGATGTTGTCCGTGGAATGAGAAAGCCCATTGTCATGCATGGGCAAAATACCAAGAAAGCCACCTCTTCGGTGTGGAATTATTTCTCCACAAATCCGGACAATAAGTGTCAAGCCATGTGTTGCCTTTGTCAATCCGTAATAAGTAGGGGTAAGGATGTTAACTACCTAGGAACACCCTACCTTATACATCACCTGCATCGCATTCATCAGAAGTCATTGTCAAGTGACAATTAAAGTGAAGTACCATGTCAAGTATGTGCTGTTTTCGGCCTAGTTTTTAAAACTGCCATCCTGTCTGCCACTGCAGTGGCACTGCTAGATGGGCCAGGTGTTTGTGCCACCCACTTGTGTCGCTTAGCTTAGTCATCCAGCGACCTCGGTGCAACCTTTTGGCCTAAAAACAATATTGTGAAGTGTTCAGAATAGACTGGAAATGAGTGGAAATGAATGTCATTGAGGTTAATAATACCGTAGGATCAAAATTACCCCCAAAGTCTGTGATTTTAGCTGGTTTTATGTTTTTTTCCAAAAATCATCCAGATCCAAACCCAAAACCCGAAAGGGTGGTTTTGGCAAAACCAATCCAGATCCAAAACACGAGCGGGGACCCAAATCCAGATCCAAAAGCAAAACACAAAACACAAAAAGTGCCCGCCGCACATCTCTACTACATACCAAATTGAGGTGGAGATGTATCAAAGCCTGGAGAGAGATAAAGTGGAGAAATGAAGTGCCAACCAATCAGCTTCTGTAATTTTACAGGCTGTGTTTGAAAAATGACAGTTAGGCGCTGATTGGTTGGCACTTTATTTCTCTCCAAGTTTTGTTAATTTTCCCCCGAATCTCATCTTTAATGTCCTTTATTGACTATGACGCAATAAAACAGTTTTAATTTACCCACATTCAATCCACCATTGTATTAAATCACTGAACAGTTATAAACAATATATTTTCTCATTTTCTCAGGTTCACCGTTTCATCCTATCATAATAAAATAGATAACAATAATTAAATATTATTGTGCTTTAAATTACATTTTAAAATGTTTTTTTAAGAATATGGGATAAATGGCTTTGATGTAACCAGCTTATAATTATCAGGTAGTTAAACTAATTTTTAGGGAATAATTTTGTCAGAGGAAACATTATAAAATATTGTATAGAGCTTATTATGTGTTTAATATTAAGCATGAAGGTGTCTTAAGATCATATAACAAATGTCATAAGTGCAATTACATATCTGTTGACTTATCTAATTTATATGGTTATGTCCTGTTATAGGCATGTTGGAAAGTTATCTTTTATTTTGTTCATGAGACTACAAAGGTTAAATAGCTAGTGGATTTCCATCTTGGTGTCATGGGACTTATACCTTTGACTGGAGAAACAGCTAAATTGAAATCTTGTTCTAAAACCTGGATTAAATATATGCTGGCGGCAGCAAGAAGAAATATCTTATTACATCTGATCAAGAACATTTCGCCAAGTCTGACTATTTATTTGACATCTTTCATGCAAATATTTTAACATGTACAATTTCTATCAAATAATTTGCTCTTTAAAAGAAGTGTGAGATTCTTTAATAATAAACGTGAAGAGTCCTATTACATCTAGATGGATTGAACTATGGTCTAATTTGCAAGTTAAGAAAGAACATCTGACTATATTAATATATTTTTCTCCTCTTTTGTTATTGTAAAATTTATAAAATATGCTATTACCAAAATGTATTTTGCTAATTATTTTGTCAATATTTAATGTATGCAGTGGTCAATAAAAATAAATTAATAAAATTTTTTTAAGAGTCTGGAAAGACCTGGGCTACATGAGAGCAGTTATGACGAGAGTATTGGCTATAAACGGATTATTAACATTAATTTATTAACATTATTTATATAGCGCCAGTAATTAAACAAGACTGGGTAATAACAGACAAATAGGAAAAAGCTTAGCGAGCCTGATGAAGAGTGGGATGATCAATAACACTGGTCTGCATCATTTTTGAGGTTGTTTTCATAAGTGATGTTTATATTTAGTGCATGGTGAATTCAAAAATACAACTCATTTTGGTCAATCACTTGTTGGATAACAAAGTCCATCAAATGTTTGAAAAAGTTTGGCCACATGAAACACCCACAATGCATTGCTAAGCCAATGGTGCAGACTCCTTGACAAAATATTATTTTCTAGAGATGGCAAAATGTCAGATTCCATACTGTACTGTAAAATATCTGCAAGACGACAACACAAAGAAGCTTTATCATTGTGTGACCCATCGATAACATTGTGATATTTTACAGAATGAATATATCCCTGTCTTTATTAAGTTAGCTATGTTCTTAAAAGAGGGGAAAACCTTTAACACAGAGATGATATTCTGTCTGTCAAGTGCCCATGTCTAGTCCCAAAGACAATGTACATGATAATATTCAAACATATGTTCTCTGAACATCTAAGAAATTATGAAATTAAGTGAGAAGGAGGAGAACCAATGTGTGCACTGATAGCAGTCTATATATAAGCACAGGAGTAATTTATACATACTACAGCACACTAATCCTACAGGAACATCTCTGTGACTGATACTGGCACCCAGTACTCCCTAGGTAGTTATTAACAAACCTTCATTCACGCCTGTACTAAGCCTCTGCATTTCCAATTCACCAAATCTTTTGCAGAGAAATTGTACTCTTTTAGTATGAAGATAATTGTAGAGCTAGGTGTAAAGAGTGCATTAAAAATAAAGAGCTGGAATGAAGTTACTGTGTTAAGGAAATATTAATCTATAGGAAATTTAGAATAACGCAGTGCGAGTTTTACGATAGATTTATGTATATAAGGCATTAATATCTATGTAAAACATTGAAGTTCAATATATATATTAGCAGACATTTTGTTGCACAGTTTTTATAATTGTCATGCTGGGTATTAGCTGCTACAGTTTGGATATGCCTGGTTTAGTGCCTCATGCAAATGGAGAAATGTCATAGAGCTTTTTGTATTCCCTGCAAATGTAACTCAGGGGCAGATGTATTAACCTGGAGAAGGCATAAGGAAGTGATAAACCAGTGATAAATTCAAGGTGATAAACACACCAGCCAATCAGCTCCCATATGTAAATTAACAGTTAGGAGCTGATTTGCTGGTGCATTATCACCTTAAACTTAACACTGGTTTATCACTTCCTTATGCCTTCTCCAGGTTAATACATCTACCCCATAGTAACATAGGGGCAGATTTATTAAGCTCGGTGAAGTGATAAAGTGGAAGGTGATAAAGGACCAGCCATTCAGCTTCTAACTGTCATTTTTCAAACTCAGTCTGTGACATGGAAGTTAAAATCTGATTGGCTGGTCCTTTATCACCTTCCACTTTATCACTTCACCGAGATTAATAAATCTGCCCCATAATAACATAGTTTCTGGGGTTGAAAAAAGACAATGGGGTTTATTTACTAATATTCGTGTTTTTGCCGTTTTTAAGGGTGTTTGAACTCGAATGGTATCGGGTGCATTTTACTGCAACTTTTTGAATCCTGATACGGTTATTCACTAAGCTGCCAAGTTTTGCACAATCGTTTTTTCCGATGTCGATGTGATTCGTAATATCAGGCAGTGTTTTACGGGAGTGATGAGTAAAACACTGCCTGACAAAACACAAGGAATCCCAGCTGGATCTGTGAGATCGGTGCAGGGCTTCATTGTGTACCTTAAAAAGTTGATTAAAGTCTTAAAAAATGTGAAAAAAATTGCGTGGGGTCCCCCCTCCTAAGCACAACCAGCCTCGGGCTCTTTGAGCCCGTCCTGGTTGAAAAAATATGGGGGGAAAAATGACAGGGGTTCCCCCATATTTAATCAACCAGCACCGGGCTCTGCACCTGGTACTGGTTTCAAAAATACAGGGGACCCCTACGCTTTTTGTCCCCCATATTTTTGGAACCAGGACCAGGCGCAGAGCCCGGTGCTGGTTGATTAAATATGGGGGAACCCCTGTCATTTTTTTCCCTATATTTTTTCAACCAGGAACGGCTCAAAGAGCCCGAGGCTGGTTGTGCTTAGGAGGGGGGACCCCACGCAAATTTTTTTTTCAGATTTTACACTAAACAGACCCTTTCCCATAGATAACCATGCACAGATCTCACTGATCCGTGCATGGTTATCCAAACTCGACTGGAAAAAACAGGTCTATTTTATTGCTGCTTTTTTTAACGAATCGAAAAAAAACAGACCCGCACTTGAGCACTCAGAAACTAACACCCAAATACGAATGAATAGTGAATGCCCGTATTCTATGAAATAACAGCCGCGTTTGACCGATGGTCTATTCATTCGTATTTCTGAACGTTGTCATTCAAACCATTACGAATAGTCCAAACACTGCCGAGATTGGTGCTTAGTGAATTCCCGGATTGGGACTTAGAAAAAAAAACACAAATCGGACAAACTCGGATTTTTAGTAAATACTGGCCAATTTGTCCATCGAGTTCAACCTGTTAGTGCTCTCCTACACTGTAATATTTTTAAGACTAAGACTAATTTTAACTGTGGTGAATGTTTAGCCATTATGTCAAGTATTCCTTGTGTGTTTGTTTTTTTGTTAATATTTTGTTCTATTACTATAGTGCATGATTTACGCACCATATCCCTGTATATCCTTATCCATTAGGAATTTATCTAACTCATTCTTTAAGTTGTGACCGAGTCCGCCATTACTACTCTGTCAGGCAGTGTATTCCAAATACGTATTGTCCTTACTGTGAAGAAACCTTTCCGTCTCTGTGTGTGAAATCTCCTCTCCTCTAACCTAAGCGGGTGTCCACGTGTCCTTTGTGATGATCTTACTAAAAACAAATCCCCCGCTAGCTCTGTGTATTTACCCCTTATATATTTGTAAATGATTGGTTACTATGGGCAACATCACCAGTTCTATAAAAACTCCCACCTTAGTAAATTTACCCCAAAGAGTCACATTATCATGGCACTGTCATTGCTGCAAAATGCTGCAATTCATGCTCCAAGACAAGTGGCGGATTTAAAGGGGCGCGGAAAGGGCGATCGCCCCCCGTACACCTGCCCAACACATTTGAGAATTGAAGCCAGCAGCACCGGGTCCACACCTGTACTTCCGTGGGCAACGCAGCAGCACTGACTATGAGTGACCGCCCACCACCGCTGCTGAGACTCTCAGCAGCAGCGGTAGTGGGCGGTCTCTCACACTCAGTCAGTGCTTCTGCTGCTCGGCCGGCGTGGCCTGTGGAAGTACAGGCGTGGACCCGGCGCCGCTGGCTTCAATTCTCAAATGTCAGCCTGAGAGTAGTGCCTTCTCCACGCCCGGGGCCACCAGCCCTGTCCGAATCCTCCGCTCATCGCTCAGTGTCCTTATGCCACTGTGCGATGACAGAAAATCTGACATGCACAGTAGGCATTGAGGACACTGAGAGAGGTAAGTCAGGGCAGGGGTGTATCTACCCATTGGGCAGGATGGCACTCGCCAGGGGCGCCAGCCGAGGAGGGGGCGCCGCCTGGCAGTGCCACCCTTGGCCAATGGGTGGAATCACTTAGTAGTGGCATTGCCTGGGCTGGAGGATCTCACAGTAGGCAGGAACAGGTGCCGGTGTTCGGCACCTCAATGCCATAGTGAAGTACGTGAAAGTAATTTACAGTTCCCTGCAGCCCTTGCTGTCGGGAGCTCCAGGCAGTAGGGGTTGCTGGGAGCTGTAGTTTACTTTCACTTTCTTCACGAAGTGTGGTGCAGTGCCGAAGTGTGGTGTTCCTGCCTACTGTGCAATCCTCCAGCCCAGGCGATGCCCAGCTCATCACACTAGGCACTGCAACCCTATTAATTGAGATGTGCTTTGAGAGGGAATGACTATATGCAGGGAGGGGGGAGACTATGTACTGGGAGGGGAAAGGACTATATGCAGGGAGGGGGGAGACTGTGCTGGGAGGGGAGAGGACTATATGCAGGGAGGGGGGAGACTATGTACAGGGAGGGGATAGGACTATATGCAGGGAGGGGGGAGACTGTGCTGGGAGGGGAGAGGACTATATGCAGGGAGGGGGGAGACTATGTACTGGGAGGGGAAAGGACTATATGCAGGGAGGGGGGAGACTGTACTGGGAGGGGAGAGGACTATATGCAGGGAGGGGGGAGACTATGTACTGGGAGGGGAAAGGACTATATGCAGGGAGGGGGGAGACTGTGCTGGGAGGGGAGAGGACTATATGCAGGGAGGGGGGAGACTATGTACTGGGAGGGGATAGGACTTTATGCAGGGAGGGGGGAGACTGTGCTGGGAGGGGAGAGGACTATATGCAGGGAGGGGGGAGACTATGTACTGGGAGGGGAAAGGACTATATGCAGGGAGGGGGGAGACTGTGCTGGGAGGGGAGAGGACTATATGCAGGGAGGGGGGAGACTATGTACTTGGAGGGGATAGGACTATATGCAGGGAGGGGGGAGACTGTGCTGGGAGGGGAGAGGACTATATGCAGGGAGGGGGGAGACTATGTACTGGGAGGGGAAAGGACTATATGCAGGGAGGGGGGAGACTGTGCTGGGAGGGGAGAGGACTATATGCAGGGAGGGGGGAGACTCTGTACTGGGAGGGGATAGGACTATATGCAGGGGGGACTCTGTGCTGGGAGGGGAAAGGACTATATACAGGGGGGGGAGACTCTGTGCTGGGAGGGGAGAGAATTGTATGCAGGGGGGGGAGACTCTGCTGGGAAGGAAGAGGACTATATGCAGGGGTAGACTCTGTGCTGGGAGGGGAGAGGACTATATGCAGGGAGGGGGAGACTCTGTGCTGGGAGGGGAGAGAATTATATGCAGGGGGGGAGACTCTGTGCTGGGAGGGGAGAGGACTATATGCAGGGTGGAGACTCTGCTGGGAAGGAAGAGGACTATATGCAGGAGGGTGGGACTCTGTGCTGGGAGGGAAGAGGACTATATGCAGGGGGGGAGACTGTGCTGGGAGGGGAGAGGACTATATGCAGGGAGGGGGGAGACTATGTACTGGGAGGGGAAAGGACTATATGCAGGGAGGGGGGAGACTGTGCTGGGAGGGGAGAGGACTATATGCAGGGAGGGGGGAGACTATGTACTGGGAGGGGATAGGACTATATGTAGGGGGGACTCTGTGCTGGGAGGGGAAAGGACTATATGTAGGAAGGAGGGGAGACTCTGCTGGGAGGGGAAAGGACTATATACAGGGGGGGACTCTGTGCTGGGAGGGTTGAGAATTATATGCAGGGGGGGAGACTCTGCTGGGAAGGAAGAGGACTATATGCAGGGGGTAGACTCTGTGCTGGGAGGGGAGAGGACTATATGCAGGGGGTAGACTCTGTGCTGGGAGGGGAGAGGACTATATGCAGGGTGGAGACTCTGTGCTGGGAGGGGAGAGGACTATATGCAGGGTGGAGACTCTGCTGGAAGGGGAGAAGACTGTATGCAGGGAGGAGGGGAGACTCTGTGCTGGGAGGGGAGAGGACTATATGCTGGGAAGGGGGAGACCATGGCCATGTGCAGGGAGGGGGGAGACCATGGCCATGTGCAGGGAGGAGGGAGACCATGGCTATGTGCTGGGAGAGGGTGGGGACTATGGCCATGTGCAGGGAGGGGGGAGACCATGGCCATGTACAGGGAGGGGGGAGACCATGGCCATGTGCAGGGAGGGGGGAGACCATGGCAATGTGCTGGGAGCAGGATGGAGACTACTTCTATGTGCTGGGAGGGGGTGGGGACTATGGCTATGTGCTGGGAGTGGAATGGAGACTACTTCTATGTGCTGGGAGGGGGTGGGGACTATGGCTATGTGCTGGGAGTGGAATGGAGACTACTTCTATGTGCTGGGAGGGGGTGGGGACTACGGCTATGTGCTGGGAGCAGGATGGAGACTACTTCTATGCGCTGGGAGGGGGTGGGGACTATGGCTATGTGCTGGGAGCGGGATGGAGACTACTTCTATGTGCTGGGACAAGAGGTTATCTACCCATTGGCCAGGATGTCACTTGCCAGGTGTATTGGCCGAGGAGGGGGCGCTGCCTAGTGGTGACACCCTTGGCCAGGGAGTGGAATCACTTAGTAGTGGCAGTGCTTGGGCTGGTGGGTCACACAGCAGCCAAAAGCTGGCGTTGGTGTTCGACACCACAATGCACCATAGTGAAAAAACTCAAAATAAACTACTAGAATGCTTTTCTTAATATATCACTACATCACCACTACTAGGTAGTGCCAATAATATTTGATTATACCCCCTGACTGCAGGAGGCATCGCTGGGCAGTGCCCCTCCATGGCCGCGCCAGGCACTGCTGATTTCTCCACAGTGTGACTAGGATTACTGTGTGGGCATGATGTGTAAGGTGTACTAGTGTGTGACATAATGTGTATAAGGGGTACTACTGTGTAACGTGATTTGAATTGGGAGTACTATTGTGTGGTCATGCCCTTTTCCCACATGACCCTTTTTTGCACATGCACCTTCCCTATTTCAAATATGTGTGGGGGGGGGGGGGAGCCAGTACCTTACTTTGTCAGGGGCGCCTGGTCCCCTAGATACACCTCTGAGTCAGGGCGCTAGCGTGGTGGAGAGTTCCTGCAGCCTGTGCCTGTCCGTGAGGCTCTGCTGGTAGGTGGTGATGCGGGGACTGCTTTACTAAAGTGGATATCACCTCCACCATCAAGAACCCACTTTTTAAAAGGCTCAAAAGATCACTGTCACAGGTTTGGAAAGAGCAGTGAATATTACATGCCATTGTGTGGGATAAGCCCACTGATTGTAGTACCTGTTTAACCATTCTACCACTATTTTCAGTGAAGCTAGATACTGAGCTATTAAAACCTCAAGGCTCAATACATTGAATATTCTCTGTATAACAGAACTGCAACATGACAGTACTGTTTTGTTATGTTTATAATTTATACAAATATATGTTATCATTTTAACATAAAGTTTAATTTGTATTACCAATTGTAACAACATATAGGGGGTCATTCCGAGTTGATCGTAGCTGTGCTAAATTTAGTACAGCTACAATCATTCACACTGACATACGGGGGGACGCCCAGCACAAGGCTAGTCCACCCCGCATGTCAGTGCCCCCCCCCCGCAGAAGTGCAAAGGCATTGTACAGCGGCGATGCCTTTGCACTTCAAGAGTAGCTCCCGACCAGGGCAGCTTTAGCGTGCTGGCCAGGAGCTAATCATCGCTCCCCGGCCCACAGCGGCTGCGTGTGATGTCACGCAGCCGCCGCGGCTCGCCCCCCCAACGCCTGCGTTGGCCGGACCACGCCACCGTCCAGCCCCCTCCCGCCCAGCGACCATCTCTGTCTCAGAGGCAATCGCTAGGCAACGACGGCTGCCATGCGCCGACACACTGCTGCACCAGTGCATGCGCAGTTCCGAACCGATCGCTGCGCTGCAACAAACTGCAGCGAGCGATCGGATCGGAATGACCCCCATTATGCAGTGGTTTACAAAGAATATTTGGCCATTCACTGTTATATTAGTCTCCGCCCCAGTGGCGCGCGCAATCTACAGTCCCTAGTACATGTACACATATACATATACACTGGTTTAATTTTGACAGAAGCCAAGCAAGCAAGGGAATAACATACAAACTCCACAAAATTAATTCCTTGTGGAGAATCAAACCCTAGACCTCAGTACTGTGAGGTGGTAATGCTAACCATCCATTTTGGCCACAACTAAATTTCAATATACATCAGGTGATTCTGAATGATTTTTAGTTTTCTATGAGGACTGCAGCCTATGGGCCTAATGCATACCTGAACGCTGTTGTGATAATCGCACAGCGGCCGATTATCGTATGACCACGCATGCATATGCACTGCACTGCGATGCCAAACAGCGACAGAATGGTGTAAAAAGTTCAATCGCTAGACGTACACAAAGTGATTGTCAGGGAGCGGATGAGTCTCAGGAAAAACACAGGCATGCCCAAGCGTTTTCTGTGAGGGTGTGTGACGTCAGCTCCGGCCCCGATCAGCCTGTTTGTATCGTACTGTAGGAGTAAGTTCTGGCCTGCGCACACACTGCACACACTGGAAAAATCATTCGATGCTGAGTGAGTTGCAAACAGATTTGCAGCTGCCCGGCAATGTTTTCGCACGGCGTATGCATGCATTCGCACACTTGCACGATGCAGGTTTTCACTCTCAATGGGAAAAAACGAGTGATCAGGTCTAAATTAGGTCCAATGTATTTTTTATCAGTTTAACATAAAATATCTATTTCTTGTTAATTAATATTTTGTTTTTGTTTCCCCCCCCCAATATTTGTTGAAAATGGGAGGGGCAGAACTAAGTAGGAGGAGCTATGAATAGTGGGGAGGGTTCAGGATTCTTAACACCCCCCCCCCCCATTAAAAGTACAGTCTAGATCCGCAACTGTCCAAGACATAGGGGTTAAAGGCATCATATGCATCACCATGGTGCTTATCAGGGACATGCAGTGAGGTAGATGGCTCAGGAGGCACTAGCTAGTACCAGAGACAGATTTGCACACATTGCATGTGCCAAAGTGTTCGTGTGGGCATTATACACAGGAGCAGCAGTATATATGGCTGGAAATTTGGTGAGTTTTGATCATAGATGTGCTGAAAAGATATTCAGGAGAGGCACTGTCTCACCTGCCATAGACTTTTCACTCCAGAGTTTTGACTATAAAAATGATTAGAATAATACTAAGAATTTCTATTATATTCTTTGTATATTTCATATACTATATGTATTCCAAACTTTGCCTTATACGTTAGTATAGCAGGAAAGGCTCTGCCTCACCTGCCTCACCCCACCGCACATCACTGGCGTTTATACAGTTCCCATTATTGGATGACTGGATGGAATCCGGGAGGGGTGGGAATTCAGAAGGACAAAGTTCAGGATTTCCTGGGCATTCCGGGAGAGTAGAGGAATGGGCGGTGATAACATAAGCATTGGACACTCTACTTCTTTAGTACTCTTAAAGACTGTAGGCCATTACCCTAGTAGTGGTATATACAGTAGATATGCCACAGGTATTGTGGTAGAGATAACAAGTTAGGAGTAAAATGGTCTGATTAGCAGAGCAGCAGTTGCATAGTGTCACTCCCCTGCTAAGTCCACTTGTGATCTTACTAGCTAAGTATGACTATAGCCGAGCAGGATGGATATATGGGAGCAATAGTCACTATGTTGACAGTGACTACAGATGGCTCCATGTTTATCTTGACCTTTAATAGGATTAATTGAGACTGGCCAGTCGGACTTAATCCCCTGCTGTAATGACTTAATCCCCTGCTGTATTGTTCTCTGTATTGTATTGCCGCTGAGAACAATAGATGAAGGGTTTATGTTAATAAACCATGTTGTGCCTAGGTGCAGCAAACTAGCCAAGATAACCGTGGACCCATCTGTATGTCAGTTCTGGAACACAGTCGCCTGCATGTCAACAATGTTAACTACTCAAAACATGTTAACCGGACTGGCATTACAACTTTCAATAGAGCAGTGGTGCAAGTATGCGGGTACGCTCGGGTACGGGGTACCCTTAAGAATATGGCAGCGGGTTCTCAGTACCACCTGCCACACACTTTGCACCCGTGACCACCATTACCACAATTATAATGCGCCTCAAAGTAACAAGACCATGGTGCTTGGCAGCATGACGGCTCCTCCCAGTTTGTCAGGGTTACTGGGAGCGCAACAGTGATGTCATGACGCCACATCACATTTCCTCCTCTGGCGGCTGTGGCTGGCGTGAAGAGAGGCGTTTGATTGCACTTTCCCACAGCGTCTCTTGCTGGGAGCATTCATTTCTAATATAATGTGGACACTACTATATATGACTATTATTATGGCGGTATTACTACATATTTCTATTGTAATGTGGACACTACTATATATTTCTATTATACTAGGGGAACTATTACACTATATATTCCTGTTATAATGGTGGCATTATTATATATTGTTATTACATTGGGTGCACTAGTATATATATTTATTATACTGGGGGCATTACTATATATATTTCTATTATACTGGAGGTAGTACTATATATTTCTAGCCTTGCCTCCAGAGTACAAAGAAAAGGGGCTTTGTAGTGTCGCCACGCCACTAGTGTCAAGTAGCCACTCCCACTTGTGGCATGTGGCCATGCCCCCTCACAACACATGACCATGACCATTTTTTCAGCACTCAGTACCACTAAGAAAATGTTCACTACTTGCACCACTGCAACAGAGTGACTGACAATCCTGTAACTACTTCCTGGCCTAGCTTTCCTTCACAACTGTGCAAACTCTATAGGAAAAGACATGACTCAGGCGGGTGGTCTTCAGTATGCCGACTGACGGGATCCCGGCGCACAGTATACCGGCGCCGGAATCCCGACAGCCTGCATACCGACACTTATTCTCCCTCGTGGGGGTCCACGACCCCCCTGGAGGGAGAATAAAATAGCGTGCCCGTAGTGTGGCGAGCGCAGCGAGTCCGCAAGGGGCTCATTTGCACTCGCCACACTGTCGGTAAGCCGGAGGTCGGGCTCCCGGCGCCGGTATGCTGGTCGCCGGGAGCCCGACCGCCGGCATACCATACTGAACCCGACTCAGGCACCACCATTCAGTAACTGGAGGAACTCTTGCGGGGAAATGTAATAGGATCTCAGTTTGCTAAGGTACGAGATTTCAGCTGAGTTTGCCCGTATTTTTAAAGCAGCAATGATTTACAAGGCAAAAACCAAGTTGGTTTAGCCTACTAAATGATTGCCGCTTTAAAAATACGGGCAATCTCGTCTGAAATCCCAGATCTCCGCAAACTGAGATCCTATTACATTTCCCCATAGATCTCTCTGTCAGATGCTGCCTGCTTGAGATTTATTACAGCATAGGGGGTCATTCTGTCCCGTTCGCTTGCTGCGTTTTAACGCAGCAGAGCGAACGGGTCCCTGCAGTGCATGCGCCAGCACCGTAGTGCGCCGGCGCATGCCAGACGGCTGAAGGCTGTTGCAGGGATGCGATCGCCTCTGCCTGATTGACAGGCAGAGGCGATCGCTGGGCGGGAGGGGGCGTAATGGCGGCGTTTGTCCGGCGTTTCGTGGGATTGGTCTAGCCAACGCAGGCGTGGCCGGACCGAACGGGGGGCGGGCCGCAGCGGCTGCGTGACGTCACACGCAGCCGCTGCGGGTTTGTGGAGCGATGAGTAGCTCCCGGCCAGCACGCTAAAGATGCGCTGGCCGGGAGCTACTCTTGAAGTGCAAAGGCATCGTTGCTGTGCGATGCCTTTGCACTTCTGCGAGGGGGGGCGGACTAACATGCGGGGCGGGCTAGCCCTGTGCTAGGCGTCACCCCGCATGTCAGGGAAGAAGATCGTAGCTGTGCTAAATTTAGCACAGCTACGATCAACTCAGAATGACCCCCTTAATCAGTAATATTACAGGCTTTCTCACCCAGAAACATCTTACCATTTGCTATTCAGGCTGTTGGTCTGGAACCCAGATCAGGGAAGGACGTGTTGCCAACAAAGCTATTGGAGTGGCTCAATGGCTTCAGATGTGTAAGAAAATATTACTTTATGTAACATTTTTTATTTATTTTTTCACTAGAATTCTAAATGAAACAGCAGCAGATAGTAACCATCCCTATTAGCATTTGATGGTTGGAGAAGTCATCTGCAGTCTTCAAATAATAGTCTCCAGGAAGAAGAGAAAGCAAACTCACATTGTATCAAAGGGGAGAAAATTACCCATGGCAGAAAACAACATACTGATTGTAATCAGACAACATTATAGACAGATCTTCTGTGAGCAGAACAGGATTAGTGCTAATCTACAATTAATACTCTCATTCTTCGTACAAACACACCCTAGAGACCCAGAAAATAAAATATGTTCTATAAACAGGATGTTTCTTCCTCGCTCTCTTATTGTCATGACAAATGAACAGGAAAATCAAAGCACCATTTCCTTTTCAAAGTGACAGTTCTACTAATAAATTAGCACACAGCTTTGTATGACACAACAAAATGTCTGCACATTCACAACCAAAACACCAGAATAGAGCTGAACAAGAAATAAATGTAATGAGAAAATATAAAACTGAATCTTATACTAAACACAGCAGCTTCAGCTACAACCAGAACTTATATTACTGGTGTATGTTTAGCTTATATTAAATACAGTAGCACGTAAACCTATTATTAGATGTTAGTGGATTATTTACTGTAGCTACATAAATGTAAATAACAGAAGTGTTGTCTTTCCAGTGAGCTTCCAGCTCTTTGCTAAGATCTAGGAGCAGAAATGTTTTCCTGAAACAGAAGACAATTGAACAGTTACGATTTTGCATTACCGTTCCTCACCGTGGGCCTGTTGCAGAGAAATAGGTAAAAATCCTGGAGATCCATGTGAATCAGCATACAGTAAAAGAGTAAATGCGTGCGCATCAGTAGAGCATTCTTTAGGTTATTAAGCTTATCATCACCTTAATCTGTTTCACTATGAGAAATTGTATCTGTCTAAAAAAATAAAAATTATGGGACTCCTCCCTAGGAGAAACCAGCTCCATGGTGAAAGCACTAGTGTCACACAATAGGGTTTTAGCCCCACTTAATATGTCTGACATTGATTCGTGCATCCCCTGGCCGTTTGCAACATGGATGAGCACTGCATCATCAGATGTAAACAAACAGACTTGCTGCATGGGTCTGGCCATATTGGATTCAGTCATGTGATCTCCCAGTCCTACCAATTCTCAGCAGCTCACATGACCAGGTCAGCCTATGGTCTCTGATAGCATCCTATTTAAACCCGCTCTAGTGTGAGCCCATTACCAGAACAACGTGTTTCCCTCCTGACGATAGTGCTAGGCTCCAGGTTTCAGTGGCATACTACTCTGTTCCTGTATATTGCTTCTGTAATCTCCTTGTATTCATCACCATCCAGTACCAGTGCTCTACAGTTTCTCTGCAGGTACCCGTTTCCCTGTCTTCACCAATTGCCTCTTGTGCCTCTATGTTTGCTTCAGTGGACTCTGGGATTACCATCTGCTCTGGGTGTCCTGCATATGCTGCCAGTTTCTAGTGTTCTAGGCATCTTGTGGCTGGGGCTAGCTCTGAGGAACAAGATGTGGATTCCAGGTTTGTGTGATTGTGGCAGTTCTAGTTTTTGGTTACTGACTTCCGGGTCCAGGGTCCAGGTCTGGGGTCAGGGTGAGGTTCCAAGACTGTGCAGCTGTTGGCAGTTCTGAATTTGTCATTTCTGATTTCCACAATGAGTTCTGAGTTCTGATTCCTTGACCACTACTATATTGTTCTATGTTTCTGCTGTGAGGTTGCCTGCATTCCCATTAGTGAGTTCCATCTCTGTGTGCCTGGGTTCAAGTTATAAGGTTACGTTTAACGGTTCCAGGTTTCCACATTTGCAGGTTCCATTTCTGTATCCTGGCACAACTCCTGACCAAAGGATTCCATTCAAACCTCTGGTGTTCTCTGTCTATCTGTATTCGCTCCATGAGCAAGTATCTCATAAAGACTCCTTATTTTACCTACGCCGCAATCAGACCCGCAATCAGACCCATGGGTCCCGAAGCGGATCACCAAAACCTTACAACCGTAACAATTAGGGCTCATTCCGCTTCCTTGGTGTAGCATATGTGTGCTAATAAAAGTGTTGAGAAATTGTTGGTGTGCGCCGGTCCCAGGAGACCCTGTCAAACATTAACTGCTATGTATGGTATGGTGGCACTAAGACTAGTGGTTTAGGAGAGGAGGAGGCCTGTCTGCAGTTTCCATGTAGGCCCCCTCTACCTTCTCTCGCTGTTGCATGTGGCGTGTTGACTCTGCACTATGCTTTCTAGGAAAATTATTTCTGTGCCCACTGTTGGAGTGGTAAGTATAGTCTGTAGGTGCAGATCGGTTTTGGACTGGGGCATTAAGGGCCCTTGAGTTAATGTAGTGGTAGGGGTCCAAGCTTAAGGGGTGTGGCCAGCCACCAGAGGGGGTGTGGTCAGCCACCATAGAGGGACTTGACTCATTATTACAGAAAAGATGTGAAGCCTTTGTAAAGAAGGGGACAGATGTGTGTCAGGACCACCCTCTTAGTGTAATTTCCATAGTAACAAACCAAGTACCCAAGTTCATCCATAATCTTTCTCCACCAAGTTAATGATCCCTAGAGAAGGGGGTGGGACCTACAGACAGTGAGGCCCACTGGGGATTTCCCTGTGTACTTCTGGGACAGTCCAACCCTGGTGCAGGGTGGGTACCACACACCTTGCCCCCGATAAAGATATGTATACATATCCATATTTACCAAGCTCCCCTTACGATCTGCTCAACATCTTCCATTGCACAAGTTCATATTTTGCATTCTGTCAGAAACCATGGGTCTGATTCAGAGTTGCACGCTAACGCATTCGCAACTGTGATCCCGTAAGCAGCTACTGTGCAAATATAGGCTGCTGACACCTGGAAATGGATTGAGGTGCCCACTGGATGACTCGCAAATACCAGCATCTGTGAACATAGACGCAGTGTCGGTTGCAGATGCTTTGATATCGTCATGGTCGTGCAGAATGGGGGGGTGTCAAGACGCTGGCACCATGTTTTCTGTGAACAGGATCACACATGACTGAGCCCCAAAAATGGTTGTGACACACCTGCTCTTTTACTGCCACTCCCCGTTAAATCTCCAAACGCTTCCTGATTGTCAATAACTTTGTAAACAAATCCTCACTGTGAGCGACATTGCTGAGTTACCTTGACAGATACGTAGTGTGAATTAGATGCATGAGTAGATTGCCGATAATTGCACAACTGTGAAACCATCGGTATAGCGTACATCTCTAAATCAAGTCATGTGATCAGCCAACATAACCATATAGAATCTAGGCACATTGAGTAACAAAAATGGGCTTTGTGGATTGGCACTTTTACTCAGGTATAGTTTCATTAAAACTTTAGGAAAAGCTGGTGATAGCACAGTCAAGTGAGCCACACTGTTATGGTGGGTAGGAAGAATAACCCATTAACTATAGTGGGCCTTGGTAATGAAGGGCAGACCCCTCAAACGTGTCGCCGTGCCAGTAAGTAGTAAGTACCATTTATTTGAACAATTGAGAAGCGTAAGTTTCCAGCTGCACCATCTAAGTTTCTTAGAGAACTCTGGCTTAATTTAAACAAAGATCATGTTCCCTACTGGATTAAACATCTACATTTTAGGTCTATAAAGACTCCAGGGACAACTTAATATGATACAAAACAAATTCTCCAGCTGCCGTGATTAGGAATTAAATGAGATAGATTTCTCAGCAATATATTCAATTACCCCATTAGATGTTTTCATGGGTGATCCTCAATGATAAACCTTCCCTACATCCTCTTCATTAAACTAAGCCCCGTACAATGTGGTTGTGTAAACATGTCTCTATGGTGGTCATTCCGAGTTGTTCGCTAGCTGTTTTCGGTCGCTGTGCAGCGAGCAGGCTAAAAATCGTCAATTCTGCAATTCTGCGCATGCATATGCGGCGCAATGCGCACGCGCGATGTACCTTCACAACAGCCGTTGCAGTTTCACACAAAGTCTAGCGACGCTGTTCAATCGCAATGCTGACCGCAGAGTGATTGACAGAAAGTGGGTGTTTCTGGGAAGTAACTGACCGTTTTCGGGGACTGTGTGTAAAAACGCAGGCGTGTCACATACAAACGCAGGCGTGACAGGAAAATCGGAGGCGTGGCTGGCTGAACGCAGGGCGTGTTCGTGATGTCAAAACAGGAACTAAACAGTCTGAAGTGATCGCTAGCTAGGAGTAAGTCTCGAGCTGCTCAGAAACTGCACAATCTGTTTTTGTAGCAATGCTGCGATCCTTTCGGTTGCACTTCTGCTAAGATAAGATACACTCCCAGAGGGTGGCGGCTTAGCGTTTGCACGACTGCTAAAAGCAGCTAGCGAGCCAACAACTCCGAATGAGGGCCTATGGGGGTCATTCCGAGTTGTTCGCTCATTGCCGATTTTCACTATACTGCGATTAGTCGCTTACTGCGCCTGCGCAAGGTTCGCAGAGCGCATGCGCTTAGTTATTGTACACAAAAGTTAGGTATTTTACTCACGGCATAACAAAGCTTTTTCATTGGTGTGCTGATCGTAGTGTGATTGACAGGAAGTGGGTGTTTCTGGGCGGAAACTGGCTGTTTTATGGGAGTGTGCGGGAAAAACGCAGGCGTTCGAGTCGCAAAACGCAGGAGTGGCTGGAGAAAAGGGGGAGTGGTTGGGCAAATGTTGGGTGTGTTTGTGACGTCAAACCAGGAACGAAAAGGACTGAGCTGGTAGCAATGGCAGAGTAAGTCTCGAGCTACTATGAAACTGCTAAGAAATTTCTATTCGAAATTCTGCTAATCTTTCGTTCGCACTTCTGCTAAGCTAAGATACACTCCCAGAGGGCGGCGGCTTAGCGTGTGCAATGCTGCTAAAAGCAGCTAGCGAGCAAACAACTCGGAATCCCCCCCTATGTGCGATCACATACATTCACAAACTAATAACTACGCTGTGTTGGGAAAAGGTTATAAACATACTTAGTAAAATATTAACGAATCAAGTGGACTTTGGGAGTAATTCAAACCTGATCGTTCCTCTGCGAATTTGCACAGGTTTGCGATCAGATAGCCACCGCCCAGACAGAGTGAATACCCGCCCCGTGCAAGTTTGCGTACAACTTGTGAAAATCCCGGCGATCACCGGTCAGCTGCAAATCCGTTCGCAACTCACTCATCGTTGAATGATTTTTCCAGTCTGTACATAGCCCAGGACTTACCCCTACAGTGCGATAGTATCAGGATGATCGGGGCCGGAGCTGACGTCACACACTCTCCCTGAAATAGCTTGAGAACGCCTGCGTTTTTCCTGGCACTCCAAGTTACCACCCCCAAAAGCTGGCTTCCTGTCAATCAACTTGCGTAGGGCTAGCGATCAAAAAAGTCTCTGGATTTTTTCGCTGTTTGGCCTCGCGCATGCGCACTACGATCAGTAAGTATGAACAGTCGATTGATAATCATCCGGCTTGCGAATTTGCACAACAGCGATCGGGTCTGAATAACACCCTTTCCTGGGTAAACTAAACGTGACTGCTATATCTATGATCACAACTGTCTTCACACTGAAGCTAAACTAAGACGTTGATACTAATCAATATTCTCTTGCACGACATCTAACATTTTCTGTAGGTCGGTTTCCAGGGATCGGCTTTGGTAACAGTTCTTAGCGGGTTTTGTTCCCCACTCCATGGTAAGATTTGTGCCTTTGAATTTGACATGTTTTCTCAACGAACGACATCTCATGAAAACATGCGGTATTTCGGGGGGGGAAGCAGTGTGATAAAAGCAGAAAAAGGAGTTGAAAAGCAGAGTTGAGTTCTGCCAGATAAGAAAGTGACAGAAATGAAATGTCACATCTGGATAAAAAAAAAAAAAAGTAGGAAAAAAAAATGTTTCATCTCCATAGCTCTATAAACAAATCTAAACACAGATAATTAGGTACGTAACAGAAAGCTTGTTCTGATCACAGCTTACTGCATCTATTTAATGGGTTCATCTGTGTTGCTTTTTCTAGTATTTACTTATGTGCATGGTGTATTATTGAAAAATGTGTTACTCTGGGTGATGCCTAGAGATGTATGTTGTGTTGCGGGGATTGCTCAGTAACTGGCGATACTTTTATAAATACATATATACAGAGATAGAAAAGACGCACCACTATGCTTGTGTTAATAAACACATCCTTTCTTTCCTGTTACAAAGGATTTGTATAAATTGTACAGATAGGTGACTTCAGTGTTAGAGAAAAAGACATTGGATGGGGATGATTCAGAACTGATCGTAGATGTGCTAAAAATAGCGCAATCTCTGACATGCGGGGGGGGGACGCCCAGCACAGGGCTAGTACGCCCCGCATTTCAAGCCCTACCACCCCCCACCCACCTTGTTTACTCTTCCAGCCATCTCTGCATTGCCCGCATTTCGTCAGCACACCCTCACTGAACACTGCCTATGTAAGAACGCCCCATTACAGCCACGGGCGTATTAATTGACGATTTTTCCCTTCAAAACCGTTCATAACATTGTTTTTGCTTTTTTAAAATATTTATTATAGTATAACAGGTCATTTTTAAAATATATAAATATTATATTACGCTCATCTACAGAACACTTTTCCATATAAAAAAACGGGGGCGCAGAGAGGCGGTGCATTCGCATGTGATCTGGCAATGCTAGTTAAGTGGTTAAGAGAGGAGGAGGCCGGGGGCAGCCTCTGTCTGGGCCTCCTCCTCTGTAGCCGGAAGCACAGTGATTCTGTCAGCACTAGGGTCACTTAGAGACCCTAGCGTTGTGCAAGAGTCTAGGTCACATGCGTAGGTCTCTAGGGAAATGACACTGCCGCCATTTTACCCAGTGATTTTCTTACTGCGCATGTACGCGGACCCCAGTAAAGTATCCACCTCTCTATTTTCACAGTGATTTGCCGGCGATGCAGAACTACAGAGGGATAATTATTCAAGAAATGGCTGCAGGGTGCCCATGTGTGCCGCACATCTTGCACCCTTTATAGAGATGGCACTGGTTTAGGTAGTGATTTGTACGCCGGGACAGTTAAGTCCCTGGTCGGCCGGTCCCCGTGCTCCCCTCAGTGGCCGTTTCCCACTCACCCCCCTCCCACAGGAGGCTGATTCATAGAAAACTGCTGCAGCAACTGCCGAGATTGGAGCTTCCGCAGCCAAGTCGGAGCTGCCGTGAATGACCGTGATGTGCTGTCACTGTGTGCACAAAGGGGGTAATTCCAAGTTGATCGCAGCAGGATTTTTGTTAGCAGTTGGGCAAAACCATGTGCACTGCAGGGGAGGCAGATTTAACATGTGCAGAGAGAGATAGATTTGGGTGTGGTGTGTTCAATCTGCAATCTAATTTGCAGTGTAAAAATAAAGCAGCCAGTATTTACCCTGCACAGAAATAAAATAACCCACCCAAATCTAACTCTTTCTGCACATGTTGTATCTGCCCCCCCCCCCCTGCAGTGCACATGGTTTTGCCCAACTGCTGAAAAATGTCCTGTGGCGATCAACTTGGAATTACCCCCAAAGTACCCAGCAGCAGTCTTCTTCACATAGGGGGTAATTCCAAGTTGATCGCAGCAGGATTTTTGATAGCAATTGGGCAAAACCATGTGCACTGCAGGGGAGGCAGATATAACATGTGCAGAGAGAGTAAGATTTGGGTGAGTTATTTTGTTTCTGTGCAGGGTAAATACTGGCTGCTTTATTTTTACACTGCAAATTAGATTGCAGATTGAACACACCCCACCCAAATCTAACTCTCTCTGCACGTTATATCTGCCTCCCCTGCAGTGCACATGGGGGGTCATTCCGAGTTGTTCGCTCGTAATTTTTTTCTCGCAACGGAACGATTAGTCGCTAATGCGCATGCGCAATGTCCGCAGTGCGACTGCGCCAAGTAAATTTGCTATGCAGTTAGGTATTTTACTCACTGCATTACGAGGTTTTTTCTTCGTTCTGGTGATCGTAATGTGATTGACAGGAAGTGGGTGTTTCTGGGCGGAAACAGGCCGTTTTATGGGTGTGTGTGAAAAAACGCTACCGTTTCTGGGAAAAACGCGGGAGTGGCTGGAGAAACGGAGGAGTGTCTGGGCGAACGCTGGGTGTGTTTGTGACGTCAAACTAGGAACGACAAGCACTGAATTGATCGCAGATGCCGAGTAAGTCTGGAGCTACTCAGAAACTGCTAAGAAGTGTCAATTCTGCTAATCTTTCGTTCGCAATTTTGATAAGCTAAGATTCACTCCCAGTAGGCGGCGGCTTAGCGTGTGCAAAGCTGCTAAAAGCAGCTTGCGAGCGAACAACTCGGAATGACCCCCATGGTTTTGCCCAATTGCTAACAAAAATCCTGCTGCGATCAACTTGGAATTACCCCCATAGTTCTGCCACCCCTAGCTCCCACACAATGCATGCCATGTTGAGTGTCGGGCACTGAGCAAGAAACCCGGCAAGCAAGATGGCTTCCCTGCAATTTAATAATAGCTAATAAATGAAGACGCAGGATGAATAATTTATTGTAAAATATTGTGATAAATAAGATGATGGTAAACAAGAAGACATTTATTGTTTATTGGTCACCTGCTACAGTAATAGAACCTTGTATATAGTGTTATATTTATGGGGGGACTGCTATATAAAGTTATATGTACAGGGGGCTACTATAGTGTGTTCATAACGTGCAAGGGGCGTTGCTACTGTGTAAGGGGCACTACTACTGTGGGCATAATGTGTAAAGGGCACTATTCTGGTGGACATCACATGTATGGTTCACTACTACTGTGGGAATAACATGTAAGGGGCCCTACTACTGTGGGCATCATCTGTAAGGGGCAATATCACTGTGGGCATAATGTTTATGGGGCACTACTACTGTGTGGGCATAACACCTAAGGGGCACTACTACTGTGGGCATCATGTGCAAGGGGCACTACTACTGTGTGGGCATAACACCTAAGGGGCACTACTACTGTGGGCATCATGTGCAAGGGGCACTACTACTGTGTGGGCATAACACCTAAGGGGCACTACTACTGTGGGCATCATGTGCAAGGGGCACTACTACTGTGTGGGCATAACACCTAAGGGGCACTACTACTGTGGGCATCATGTGCAAGGGGCACTACTACTGTGTGGGCATAACACCTAAGGGGCACTACTACTGTGGGCATCATGTGCAAGGGGCACTACTACTGTGTGGGCATAACACCTAAGGGGCATTACTACTGTGGGCATCATGTGCAAGGGGCACTACTACTGTGTGGGCATAATGTTTATGGGGCACTACTACTGTGTGGGCATAACACCTAAGGGGCACTACTACTGTGGGCATCATGTGCAAGGGGCACTACTACTGTGGGAATAACATGTATAGGGCATTACCACTGTGTGGGCATAACACCTAAGGGGCACTAGTATGGGCATAAAGTGTATAAGACACTACTACTGTGGGGGCATAATGTATCAGGGGGAATACTACTTTGTGGGCATAACATGAAAGAGTGCCACACTCTCTCAACAAACCACACCCACAACCAGACCCTACCCCTCAACAAACCACACCCACATTAGGGCTGGTTACAGCCAAACCTCTAGTCACAAGTGGTGTGACTGAGATGTGTATGACTCTGCCTGTTTACACAAGATGTGCTGCACAATGAGCATATGTTCAGCCCCTTGTGCTGCTAATGTTCCAATTAGTGACATGTGGGTTTCCCAATGCGATGGATGACTTAAAGATTGAGAACATGGAAGGATGTCATAAATTCTTATCGTACACAAAGGATATACAAGGAAATGTGAAATGTATCATTATGTTTGGTGCTTAGTGCTATAATTACTTAGGTTCATATTTATCAAATATCAGGTTTTAGACCAGATAATTGTAATTTCTAATTGCCTCTATTAGGTGCGGTAAGAAATGAACTTTTGCCTGGATTTATTACTATACACATGTAGGGACAGGGGATCTGAAAGGAGCCATCCCTTGGATGTGTAATAGGCCCCACACACTACGCCAGGGGTGGCCAACCAGTCAGAGGCAAAGAGCCAGAAAAGATCTGTAGTCAAGAGAAAGAGCCACTATCATGCGCGCGCCGAAGGTGCGCGCACAAATATGAGGGCGTGGCCTAGTTGTCACAAAGCCACACCCCATTTTTGTGTGCACACCTTTCGGTATGACGTTTGTAGAAGTATGACCTCATATCATAACCTCGTTATGTTGTACAGTGCCAGATACATATAATGCCCCAGTACAGTGCCACGTACATTTAAAAATGCCAGAAAATGGGTGCCTTCACAGTGCCAGATATATATATGACCCCACAGTGCCAGATACATATATGCCCCCAGTGTCAGATACATATATGCCCCCAGTGCCAGATACATATATGCCCCCACAGTGTCAGATACATATATTAAAAAGAAGACCTTGGCGCACCGCGAGTGAAAGGAAAAATCAGAAAGGAATGGTCAGACTATTTCTTTATTTGCACATTTAAGATATTTATGGTAGTAAAATCAAAATAAAAACAAAAATAAAAATAAAAATAGCACGTTTTATCTAAACATTATCTAATGCACACAACAATATGATAATAACAATCTATTATTTTTTATGGATGGTGGAATCAGTGTGTCAATACCTAAAACTCGTCCCAAAAAGGGGTGTAGGGAAAAAATCCCGAGACCTGCTTATCCCATGTAGATGAATGTCCTTTTAGGAAAGCAATTATGAAATTTAGAAATTTAGAGGTCTTCCTATAATAATATGTCACCGTGTACTGCCTCGTCCCAGCTGTATTGCTTATTAGCTGATGGATCTCCTGGGAGGATCACGATTTTGTGCACCCTTATCCACTGCAACTATTTGTGCTGTATCGGGACCTCCCGGCACTCTGCCTTTTTCCACGCCACACATGTGAGTTTAGTGCTTATCGTGTAACAGTACCTCTGTGTCGGGAGTGCCCAGGGTTCTCCGTTTCCTCCTTTCCCGGGTCCGTACCTGTGGGACCTCCGGTGGGGCCGGACAGCCGATTCCCAGAGCTCCGATACCGCTTGTATCGTCTGGCCCGCAAGCGTGGAACGCAGGCCAGTCGCTTCCGGTTTCGCGGCTTCCGGGGTACACGTCTTGTTCAGCAGATCAGTGGCAAGAGGAATGTGCTCCAGTTCCTAAGGTTGACGTCCAATAAGCCAACGCGTTTCTCCCGTTTAGGGCTTCGTCAGGGATGGATTGCTTGTAGAAATGGGTGCCTTAAGTACCCGGTGCTTCCCAGTGATTGGACTTCTTAATTGTAGTCCCATTTGACTCCTTGTTTGCCGGAGTAAAATCCGTCATTATATTCAATGACTAAATTCAACTTATCAGATTTATAAAATTAAATTAAAAATGATATATAAAATATTATATAAAATATTCATTACAATTTCAAGATTAATAATAACTAATGTTAGGAAGTGTCTGACCAGTGAAAGTAAGAGAAAAGAGAGATGAAAAGACAAGGGGAAGAAGAAAGAGGGGGAGGGGGGGATGGTTTTGTCCCTTTGTTTTATATACATGAGGGCGGAGCCGTGCTCTATTTAGGTCTATTATAACAGACAGTCTCTTACTTTCACTGGTCAGACACTTCCTAACATTAGTTATTATTAATCTTGAAATTGTAATGAATATTTTATATAATATTTTATATATCATTTTTAATTTAATTTTATAAATCTGATAAGTTGAATTTAGTCATTGAATATAATGACGGATTTTACTCCGGCAAACAAGGAGTCAAATGGGACTACAATTAAGAAGTCCAATCACTGGGAAGCACCGGGTACTTAAGGCACCCATTTCTACAAGCAATCCATCCCTGACGAAGCCCTAAACAGGAGAAACGCGTTGGCTTATTGGACGTCAACCTTAGGAACTGGAGCACATTCCTCTTGCCACTGATCTGCTGAACAAGACGTGTACCCCGGAAGCCGCGAAACCGGAAGCGACTGGCCTGCGTTCCACGCTTGCGGGCCAGACGATACAAGCGGTATCGGAGCTCTGGGAATCGGCTGTCCGGCCCCACCGGAGGTCCCACAGGTACGGACCCGGGAAAGGAGGAAACGGAGAACCCTGGGCACTCCCGACACAGAGGTACTGTTACACGATAAGCACTAAACTCACATGTGTGGCGTGGAAAAAGGCAGAGTGCCGGGAGGTCCCGATACAGCACAAATAGTTGCAGTGGATAAGGGTGCACAAAATCGTGATCCTCCCAGGAGATCCATCAGCTAATAAGCAATACAGCTGGGACGAGGCAGTACACGGTGACATATTATTATAGGAAGACCTCTAAATTTCTAAATTCCATAATTGCTTTCCTAAAAGGACATTCATCTACATGGGATAAGCAGGTCTCGGGATTTTTTCCCTACACCCCTTTTTGGGACGAGTTTTAGGTATTGACACACTGATTCCACCATCCATAAAAAATAATAGATTGTTATTATCATATTGTTGTGTGCATTAGATAATGTTTAGATAAAACGTGCTATTTTTATTTTTATTTTTGTTTTTATTTTGATTTTACTACCATAAATATCTTAAATGTGCAAATAAAGAAATAGTCTGACCATTCCTTTCTGATTTTTCCTTTCACTCGCGGTGCGCCAAGGTCTTCTTTTTAATTTTTGACCCAGTCCATACTAGTAAGGGTACTAGTTCACCTATTGGCTGCACCACTTTCCTATCTGGCTGTAACAGCCTTCTCCTATACCCTCTTTATTTCCCCTTTCTTCCACTTCTTCTCCCATGCAAAAGAGGTCGCGCAGGTAGTACTTGTCTTTACAATCAGATACATATATGCCCACAGTGCCAGATACATATATGCCCACAGTGTCAGATACATATATGCCCACAGTGCCAGATACATATATGTCCCCACAGTGCCAGATACATATATGCCCACAGTGCCAGATACATATATGCCCCACAGTGCCAGATACATATATGCCCACAGTGCCAGATACATATATGCCCACAGTGCCAAATACATATATGCCCACATTGCCAGATACATATATGCCCACAGTGTCAGATACATATATGCCCACATTGCCAGATACATATATGCCCACAGTGTCAGATACATATATGCCCACAGTGTCAGATACATATATGCCCACAGTGCCAGATACATATATGTCCCCACAGTGCCAGATACATATATGCCCACAGTGCCAGATACATATATGCCCCACAGTGCCAGATACATATATGCCCACAGTGTCAGATACATATATGCCCACAGTGCCAGATACATATATGCCCCCACAGTGCCAGATACATATATGCCCACAGTGCCAGATACATATATGCCCACATTGCCAGATACATATATGCCCACAGTGTCAGATACATATATGCCCCCAGTGCCAGATACATATATGCCCACAGTGTCAGATACATATATGCCCACAGTGTCAGATACATATATGCCCACAGTGCCAGATACATATATGCCCACAGTGCCAGATACATATATGCCCACAGTGCCAGATACATATATTCCTCCACAGTGCCAGATACATATATGTCCCCACAGTGCCTGCTATGCTCCCAGTGCCTGCTATGCCCCCAGTGCAGATACACATGTCCCCACAGTGCCTGCTATGCCCCCAGTGCCAGATATGCCCCCAGTACAAGATACACATGTCCCCACAGTGCCTGCTATGCTCCCAGTGCCAGATATGCCCCCAGTGCCTGCTATGCCCCCAGTGCCTGCTATGCTCCCAGTGCCTGCTATGCCCCCAGTGCCAGATACACATGTTCCCACAGTGCCTGCTATGCTCCCAGTGCCAGATCTGCCCCCAGTTCCAGATATGACCCCCCGTGCCAGATACACATGTCCCCACAGTGCCTGCTATGCCCCTAGTACCTGCTATACCCCCAGTGCCTGCTATGCCCCCAGTACAGCCAGTACAGAGACACATGTCCCTACAGGGCTCACCAGCCCCCCCCCACCCCCCCCTTCCCACTCACCACGCTGCTGCTTCTTCTCTCTCCGGCGGCGGTGTCTCTCTTGAATTAGGCGCCGCTCCATGAGCTAATCAAAGCTTGCGGTCCGGCAGCCAATCAGAAGCCTTAGCTGCCGGTCCGCAAGCTCTGATTGGCTCGCGGGCCGGCGTCGTATTGAAGCGAGACACCGCTGCCGAGAGGCATGCGTGTGTCTGGGGCTGGGGGCAGCGGTGGCCAGGAGCCGGCCGAGCCGCATACAGTGGATGAAAGAGCACTACGCGATAACACTGAAAGATATGAACGATCTCGTTCATTAATGAACGAGATATCGTTCATATCTTTCAGTGTGTATGCGCAACGATGAACGATGTGTGGCAGTGCTCGTTCATCGTTGGTGCCGGGTCACTTATGCATGCAGGCCAATATGGACAATCTCATCTATATTAGCATGCAAGGTTATGGAGCTGGGTGACAGGGGGAGTGAAGAAACTTCACTCCCCCCGTCACCCCCCCCTCTGCCGCCGTGTTGCCCGACAGCCGTATCGGCTGTCTGGCACCTCGGCAGCCAATCACCAGGTGTGTAGGGCTCATTAGTTGTGAAGTGATCCCATCAATGGTCACTTCACTCCTCTCTCGGGATCCCAACAACACCACTACGCATACGTGGCCTGATATGAGCCGGATCACTTCCTTGATGTGTATATCAAGTTGGCTGATGGAAAACTCACTACAGCTATCAACTCCAAGCCAACAGTCAGAAATAAACTTCTGACAGCTCAAAGTCATCATCCACCAGCACTGAAAAGAGGTCTCCCCATTCGCTACTTCTGAAAGTGAAAAAGTTAACGAGTTACCTAGATGAAATGGAACCTAGCATAGATAGAATGCTTGAGCAGTTTCAGGTGAGAGGTATTCTTCTATAACACTGAAGCAAGCTAAAAACAAAGTAGATATGATTTCTCGAGAAGAAGCCCTGAGCAAAAGCAAAAAAGAGGTGGAGATTCAGGACCGTCTACACTGGGTCCACAGTTTTAACGTGGCTGATAAATTTATAAGTGAAACTTCTAGGAACCTGTGGCCCATAATCCAACATAATAAGGCTCTCAAAAACCTTAGGTACACGAAAATCATGTCATGTTATAAAACGGGTCGCAACTTACGTGACCTCATAGTAAGTGATGTGCCGAAACTGACTTCTATTTGTAATGCTATATTATTGATGTCTTGTCTGTCACACTGTTTTCACATTCACTCTTTTTGTCCACTAACGCCCGCCGCTGCTGTTGTAGTGGGTCACCATGCCACCACTGCCATTACCATGGCATTACTGGATTGCGTCATCGATACCCGAAAGCAGTGGGAAACAGGAAGTGCAGACGGTCCCGGCTCCGGCGGTGGTGATGGATGCGGTTGGGCTTATTGTCCTTCTGGAAGGTATAAAGGTATGTTTACTGAATGTTTATTTGCTTTACCTGCAGCCCGAGGACGGAGTAAAATCCGAAACATTGCTATCAGACCTGGGTGTCCTGTGATGTTTACAAGTCCGTCAGGAGTACTGATCACAGTAAACAATTTAATATCAGATAACCGTACTTTTTCACGTCACTTGTTTGGTATAAAGGTAAGCGTTTTTGGCTTGTATATGTTGTTACCTGACGAAGGATAATAAATCCGAAACGTTGTACACAGACCCGGGGTTCCAGGTCGTTTTTGAAGGAGTCCGTGAGTGCCGCCTGTAACTTTGCTATATATATATATATATATATATTAGAGACGAGCGGGTTTGGTTCCCTGAGAACTGAACCCCCCCGAACTTCTCGCTCTGGGCCGGTATCCGAACCAGGCTCGGGACTTCCCGCCAGACTCGGAAACCAGAACGAGGCAAAATGTCATCCTCCCGCTGTCGGATTCTCCCAGGTTTTGGATTCCATATAAACAGCCACGTGTCGCCATCACTTTCACTCTGGACTTGGAGAGTGAGGGAGACAGACCTCTGTCTCTCTGTGGGTGGTGGCATCAGGTGGGGTTAGTGTGTGCTATGTAGGGGTGCTGCTGCAGTCACTGTGGTGTATCTGTGCTGTGTTAGGGGTGCTGTCCTGGCTGTCACTGGTGTTTCATGTGATGTTATGGCCAGTTGTTGCAGTTGTACATGGGTGTAGCACCCCTATATTTTACAGCGTACAGGAGGAGGACAGGGTATAGGGGTGCTGCTGGCCCTGTATGTTGTAAAAATTCATGAGTGCAGTTGTTTAAAATTCAACGCACACTGCTCCTGTATGCTGTATAGGGGTGCTGCTGTTAAAATAATATTACACTGGCCCTGTATGCTATAAAAATTCAGGGGTGCAGTTGTTAAACATTAAAAGCTCACTGCTCCTGTATACTGTAAAATATAGGGGTGCTGCTGTTAAAATAACATTACACTGACCCTGTATGATGTAAAAATTCAGGGGCGCAGTTGTTAAAATTAAAAGCACACTGCTCTGGTATGCTGTAAAATATAGGGGTGCTGCTGTTAAAATAACATTACACTGGCCCTGTATGTTGTAGAAATTCAATGGTGCAGTTGTTAAAAATTAAAAGCACACTGCTCCTGTATGCTATAAAATATAGGGGTGCTGCTGTTAAAATAACTTTACACTAGCCCTGTATGCTATAAAAATTCAGGGGTGCATTTGGTAAAAACTAAAAGTGCTCCGCTCTTGTATGCTGTAAAATATATGGGTACTGCTGTTAAAATAACAGTAAACTGGCCCTGCATGCTGTAAAAATTCAGGGATGCATTTGGTAAAAACTAAAAGCGCACCGCTTTTGTATGCTGTAAAATATAGGGGTGCTGCTGTTAAAATAACATTACACTAGCCCTGTATGTTGTAAAAATTCAGGGGCGCAGTTGTTAAAATTAAAAGCACACTGCTCTGGTATGCTGTAAAATATAGGAATGCTGCTGTTAAAATAACATTACACTGGCCCTGTATGTTGTAGAAATTCAATGGTGCAGTTGTTAAAAATTAAAAGCACACTGCTCCTGTATGCTATAAAATATAGGGGTGCTGCTGTTAAAATAACTTTACACTGGCCCTGTATGCTATAAAAATTCAGGGGTGCATTTGGTAAAAACTAAAAGCGCTCCGCTCTTGTATGCTGTAAAATATATGGGTACTGCTGTTAAAATAACAGTAAACTGGCCCTGCATGCTGTAAAAATTCAGGGGTGCATTTGGTAAAAACTAAAAGCGCACAGCTCTTGTATGCTGTAAAATATAGGGGTGCTGCTGTTAAAATAACAGTAAACTGGCCCTGTATGCTGTAAAAATTCAGGGGTGCAGTAAAATCAATGTACACTGGCCCTGTCTTGTATGCTGTAATAATTCTAGGGTGCAGTGAAAATCAATGTACACTGGCCCTGTCATGTATACTGTAAAAATACAGGGTTACAGTGAAAATAAATGTACACTGGCCCTGTCTTGTATGCTGTAAAAATTCAGGGGTGCAGTGAAAATAAATGTACACTGGCCCTGTATTCTGTAAAAATACAGAGGTGCAGTGAAGATAAATGTACACTGGCCTTGTCTTGTATGCTGTAAAATTACAGGGGTGTTGTGAAAATACAGGGGAGCACCACCAGTCCAGTTGCTGATATTGAGATTGAGGATGTCACTGTAGAAATACACCAGGAGAAGGAGGATATGGGTGTAGCTGGCGCTGCGGATGAAGTTGACGATGAGGATTCTGAAGGTGATGTGGTTTGTTTGAATAAGGCACCAGTGGAGACAGTTGTTGGCCATGGGATGAAAAAGCCCATTGTCATGCCTGGGCAAAATACCAAAAATCCACCTCTTCGGTGTGGAATTATTTCTCCACAAATCCAGACAACAGGTGTCAAGCCATCTGTTGCCTTTGTCAATCCATAATAAGTAGGGGTAAGGACATTAACCACCTAGAAACATCCTCCCTTATACATTACCTGCAGCGCATTCATAATAAGTCATTGTCAAGTTCAGAAACTTTGGGTAATAGCGTAAGCAGTCCACTGACACCTAAATGGTATGGTTTGTTTGAATAGTATTTCTCTGTGAGGATGAGGATGTAAATACTGATGGGGGGAGGGGAAGCTGAGGATGAGGACGACATCTTGCCAATGTAGAGCCAGTTTGTGCAAAGAGAGATTAGTTGTTTCTTTTTTGGTGGGGACCCAAACAAACCAATCATTTCAGCCACAGTCATGTGGCAGACCCAGGGTCCAATCACAATTTCATCTTGCTTGTCTTTTCTTTGCCACATCATACCAGGGGTGCTGCCCTATTTGGGGTGCTGCCCCTCTGCCCTATCAGTCCAGGGGTGCTGCCCCACTGCTGTTTAAGTCCAGGGGTGCTGTTGCCTGTCTGCTGTGCTGTGAAATTCTCAGGGGTGCTCCTATGCTGTATAAATCCAGGGATGCTGTTGTATAATTCCAGGGGTGCTGTTGTACTTGATCCTAGGTTTAAATGAAAGCCTAGAGCAGATATGAAACAAGCTTCAACATCACAAACAGATTTATGAAAACTAGCCGCAAAGATGGAAATGGAAATTGCTGAAATGTTTTTAAATAAAGTGGGGAGAGACCACATTTTTGGCCAAAGTCAGTGTGACTCAGAAGAGACTGAATCATAATCCAGCACAACTGCCGGGGAGGTAAAAGTGATATTTTCTGCTGGAGCATTAGAGAGAAGTTCTTCTCAATTATTTCATGTTCGGGACTCAATTAAATGAATGGCTCCAATTAGTCAACCTTAATTTTGATTTATTATTGATGTTCCACATTTTGGGATTATTTATTTACAAGATGCGCATTTGTTGTACAGGGATCTTTTTTTCCTAAGGGCTGCATAGGGTTATCGCAAGACCTTGCGGTGTTAGAAGAACAGAGTTTCAGTGATCTTGCATTTCATCAGATTTTCATTGCACTGCAGCACTAGATGGGCCAGGAGCTCCTGTGAGGCACAAACAGTGAATAAAGCCCAGTATGGAGTCTCATGGTGGTTTACTGCCAGGAAGATGTCTGGTTTGCCATTCTGAGGCATGCTGTGGGCACAGAGGTTAGCATTGCTTCCTCCCACAGTCCTAGTTATAGTATGAAATGAGTTTGGACTGTAGAGTGGTAAGCTCCACTAGGGCAGGAGATCAATAACAAAATAATTTACTGCACAGTCGCGCTTAGTACTTTACCGAACCCACCCAAACTCAACTTGCCCCTTCCGGGGCTGCTGTGGGGGCTCAGGAGGGCTGCTTAAACATCTAAAGGGCTGCTTTATTTAAAAATAAAATATGAAATCAATAAACAAGACACACATGTATGCTTAAATGCGTGTAACTGTGACACACAGGTATGCTCACATGCCTGTAACTGGGAGCTGTGAAAAACAAAAATAAGGCATCTGCCACAAATGTGTAAATAAAAATGTAATAAAAAATGGGGAAAAAAGGAACCCACAAGATTTTCACAAAATAAGTCTCCATACTCAGTGGAGAGGAAAATATCTAATCTTGATCCTGTGGTATACACCAGTCTATTTGCATCCCAGCATTAAATCCGAGATTATCTTATTCCCTGAAAATGGAGAAGGGGGGTACAATTTGGAGGCTTTGGCCCCTAGTTTTTCAGTTTGTCCAGTAATGTGGTAATTAATAATTATATATTTGCTTGGTTGAAGTACTTTCTGTTCCACACCAATATAGGAGTGGAGGTGAAAGCCTGTGTGTTGTTCCTAATTCAAAAATCATCCAAATCCAAAACCAAAACCCGAACATCTCTAATAGATAGATAGATAGATAGATAGATAGATAGATAGATAGATAGATAGATAGATAGATAGATAGATAGATATTATATTTTTAGAATTTACAATTATGCCAATTAATTGTGAAATTATCTTTCATTACAAAAAAACAAAATCCATCCTTCGCTATTTGCATGTACAGTATGTATGTGTTTATAGAGTCAAAGTAAGCACAAAAAAGTATAGCAGTCAAATATAATTTAGCATTGTGTTTGTGTTTACTGACATTACGTGTCCACATTACTGCATTTTAAATCTATTTAAACTATATCCTGTTCAACCAATTAAAAGCCTGTAAGATTGATTTCCAACGCTGACGGTTTCCTCGTCGTATACATGATTAAGTATTTGGCTAATTTAGAATACGCAATTCATGTAAATTACATGTAATTGCAGCTATAAATTAGCACCATTTCATACATTTTCGTTCACTCTAAAGAGCGAGTGAAGTGTTATACTGGACAGGTATGTCATATTGTTGTAAAACATTTTTTTCCTGAATATATATGATATTGTTTTATTTTATTTATAATTTCAAGATGTTCAGGATGGGTTAGACATAAAAATAGATAAAAAGGAATTTATATTCGCTACTTATTTGCTTTGTGTATTATCACGTGTTTTGGTAGAATTGCTAAGAAATACTTTTTAATCTGAACAATTTATGTGCAAAATACATTAATGGGAACTGTCAGTAAATGTCCAAAATCTAAGACTTCCACTATAACAACTGCAGCAGGATTAATGCATTGTCAGATGGGGCATAGGTGGTCATTCCGAGTTGATCGCTCGCTAGCAGTTTTAAGCAGCCGTGCAAACGCTATGCCGCCTCCCACTGGGAGTGTATTTTAGCTTAGCAGAAGTGCAAACGAAAGGATGGCAGAGCAGCGGCAAAGCTTTTAAGTGCAGTTTTAGAGTAGCTCAATACCTACTCAGCGCTTGTGATGCCTTCAGACAGTTCAGTTACAGTTTTGATGTCACAAACACACCGTGCATTCGCCCAGCCACGCCTGCGTTTTTCCTGGCACGCCTGCGTTTTTTCGAACACTCCCTGAAAACGGTCAGTTGACACCCAGAAATGCCCACTTTATGTCAATCACTCTGCGGCCAGCAGTGCAACTGAAAAGCTTTGCTAGACCCTGTGTGAAACTGCATAGTTCATTGTAAAATTACTTCGCGCGTGCATATTGCGCCGCCTACGCATGCGCAAAGGTGCCATTTTTTTGCCTCAACGCTGCACAGCGAACGAAAGCAGCTAGCGATCAACTCGGAATGACCCCCATAGAGTTGAACAAGAACTGCTGATTTACCATAAATCAGTGAGGTGCGGTGATGTCAATGGCTAGTGTAAGAGCCAGTTACATACACACATATATGATTTGGTGGGATGCGGTCAATTTACCTACAATCAAAATCACGATGGTCAAAATACCGACAATGATTGACCGATGGTCAAAATCCGGACAATTAAAATCTCGACAAGGTCAAAACCCCGACATTTAAAATCTCGACAGGTCAAAAAGTCGACGTGAGTTTTTCAGGATTTTTTCATTTAAACCAACTTGTTCATACTTTACCATCACAGAGGACCTGGAGGGGGAACATAATAGTGTGCCGAGCGCAGCGAAGCACCGTGCTTGAAGCATGGTGAGCGCAGCGAGACATGTGAGGGGACGCGGTACACTTATGTGGTGTCCTAGTCTACCTATGTCGATATACACACCAAAAAGCAATGACAAATTTTTGTCGACTTTTTGACCTGTAGACATTTTAAAAGTTAATATTTTGACCTTTACGGTATTTTAAATGTTGGGATTTTTTACCTTGTCGGTATTTTGACCGTCGGTCAACTGTTGTCTGTATTTTGACCATCGGGATTTAGGTTGTAGGTATTTCATACTAAACCCGGTTTGGTGGTGAGTTTTGTCTATTAAAATGATTAAAATAATACAAAGATGATATAAATGACACATAGATGATATTTGTAAGTTATAAGAATCTTCTTTGTAATATTTTAATCATTTTCATACTCAAAACTCTGTATTGTACTGGAGTATGACAGGTGAGACTCTGTATCCCCTTCCTACCCTGACCGCAGGTCACTGCTATAAATCAATCACACACCACACAATATGGGAAACATAGCAGATTGTTCTATTATAAGGAGCAGATTACTCACAGAACTGCTTAAACAAAATAAAACATTCTAAATATATACTTATACATTTTCTGCTTGTCCATCACTTTCTGTATGTCTCTGACAAAGGAGAAGCTTTATGGAGATCCCACAAAACAGAAGGTTGAGAATGAACCAAATTGCTCTCGCAACTGAATTGCCATGACTCTTACCAGTTGGCATTTTCTTCTGCTTTGGTAGTGGCAGCCTCCATCGAAAGGCAGGCCATGTTTATCAGATCCTACACTGTTGCACACAGTAAGATAACTGACTACATTAGGACATTTACTAAGCAGTGATAAGAGCTGAGGAGTGAGCCAGTGGAGAAGTGCCCATGGCAACCAATCAGCACTGAAGTAACATCTATAATTTACATACTATAAATTTATACAGAGCTGCTAATTGGTTGATGGGGAAACCTCCACTGGCTCACTTCTCCGCTCTTATCACTGCTTAGTAAATGTCCCCACTAGAGAGAGTAAATGAATAGTTGCCCAAAACAAGCAATCACTATCTAACTGTCATTTCAAACCCTGTGCTAGATAAATGACAGAAGCTCATTGGTTGCTGTGGGCAACTACTCCACTTTACCTCTTTCCTAGATACATGCAACCCTGTTGGCTGCTAATTGTACCATGGATTTCTAGACAGAGAAGACATGTTTTACCTGATAAAATACATAGAAGTTTCTGAAGTCTTTACTAATCTAGAGACACAGCCCACTGATTCTACCTGTAACTCTTCATTCTAATACACTTAAGATACATTGTTTTGATGGTTTAGTAAACCCTTATTTCCAATCAATAACCAAGTACTTAACGTTACACATAATTAAATAGATTTCCATTATATTTTCACATTGTAGTCATAATATCTATCACAATACTATCACCGCCAGGAGCCCGTTGCTGATGTCATTTGTGGGCCCTTCGGTTCCAGTCCTGGCCGGTCAGTGATGTTATAAACATTTGAATGGACCTGCTCTAGCAGCCTATACTCAAATGCTGCTGACATTGTAGTTGGACTCCTTGCTTGGGGTACCTACAGAGAGCACTGGGGGTGATTGCATATGTCAACATGAGTGCCGACTGACTTGGACTTGATAGATAAATAGATAGATAGATAGATAGATAGATAGATAGATAGATTACTTTCTTGTACAGGACTTAAAATGTTTGCAATCTACAGTTTCTAACATTGTAATAGAATAACATAGGCCCTCATTCCGGGTTGATCACTCGCTAGCTGCTTTTAGCAGCAGTGCACACGCTAGGCCACCGCCCTCTGGGAGTGTATCTTAGCTTTGCAGAATTGCTAACGAAAGACTAGCAGTTCTGCTATTAAATATTTCCCTGCAGTTTCTGAGTAGTTCCAGACCTACCCCTAGATTGCGATCACTGCAGACTGTTTGGTTCCTGGTTTGACGTCACAAACACGCCCTGCGTTCGGCCAGCCACTCCCCCGTTTCCTCAGGAAGTTCAGGAACGCCTGCGTTTTTTAGCACACTCCCGGAAAACGGCAAGTTACCACCCAGAAACACCCACTTCCTGTCAATCACTCACCGATCAGCAGAGCGACTGAAAAGCGTTGCTCGGCCCTGTGTAAAATTGCATAGTTTTGTGTGAAAATACTTAGCGCGTGCGCCTTGCGGCCTATACGCATGCGCAGAATCGCCCATTTTTAGCCTGATCGCTATTCTGCTAAAAACGGCAGCGAGCGACCAACTCGGAATGGCCACCATTGTTTTTAGATCTAAGATTTGGCAAACAAATACACATGAGGAGAGGTGTGCAGCCGGTGTCGTTGCAATGGATGGTATATCAAGGCTGGGAGCAGCAATAGCCACACTTACCCACCGCTGCAGCCAACCCTACTCAGGCTCCCGCAGCTTGTGGGGAGAGACGTTATGTCTTCTACCCTAGTGCCATGGGAGCTGTTCTGACACTTGGAGCTTCTGAAAAACTCTCAGAGCAGCAGGCTAGTGAACCGAAGCAATGTGACCCACCCTCCTACCCCCTAGGGCATTTAGTGATGGCTTGAATACCGTCGGAGGATGGCAAATACATTTTAAATCTGTTTTTCAAAACCTCCAGAGATGGCAAGTTTAGTTTCCCTACGCCTGGCGATCAAAAGGGAATATGTGGAGACACGAGGTACTAAAGGATTTGGCTATTTGAAGAACAGAAGGCATTTCTATATACCTTGAGAAACAAACAGAGAGAATGCTCTGCGCTCCAGAAATAACTCAAAATTAATTAATTAATCAATTAAATGCAGTCTAGCAGGGAGAATGATTGACTCAATGAAGCTCAACTTTTGAAAAGAGAATATTTTATCAAAAATGTTAATATTTAACAAAGACACATAAGACAAACAAACAGTTAGTTAATGTATGTAACAATTTAAAAAGTCAGAGGTTTCTACCTCTTGCATACATAGACAGAAACACTGTATCTGTGTTTATGAACGTGCTGTTTAAGACAACATACAATGTATCTCAATAAAGAATTTTTAACCATGAGAGAGAAGCTCTCTTTAAGTGAAATGTCAATTGATTCTAACACTGGCGTCCCAGTATGATATCATATGAAATGTCCACAAATGGCTCCACAATAATTAATAAATTATTAGAGGCATACAAGCAATGATAATTACCCCCGTGCTGGTTCCTGGAATTTACTACAGGGTCCTGTGTGCATTTGCACGAGGTGAATATGGAAATTTTGGTTGATGCCTCAGTAGCAGTTGAAAAGCAGATCCGCTGATGTGCCAAAATCTCCGTCAAAGCAGCCGTCAAATGACCGTAAGATAACAATGCATTGAGAACCTCACAGCAGAGGACGTAATCTGTTTAGCTGGCGGTAGCGGTAAGGAACGGCAAAGCCGCTAATGGCCAGTGCTGTATTGGCCACACAGCGGGAATCCGTTCGTGTCCGGCTGACCGCGGCGGTATCCAGGTGTAAAGATGCCGCAAATGGCTGGAGTGCTTTTACCTCACAACGGAGATGTGGTTCCTGGAGATCAATGGGCTGCAGTGTGGATAAAGGACGGTGTTACCGAAGCCAAGATAATGGGGAGCCAATCTGTGAAGTAGCAAATGTCCACTGAACTGAACTTGTAGAAAGGGGAGACACAAGGTACTAAAGGATTTGGCTATTTGAAGAACAGAAGGCATTTCTATATACCTGTTGTGTATTAAACACCAAGAATATGTAAGTATGTCCACAGTTGGTTTGGCAGGGGTTAATATATCGTGATGTTTCTTGTAGAGATGAGCGGGTTCGGTTTCTCTGAATCCGAACCCGCACGAACTTCATGTTTTTTTTCACGGGTCCGAGCGACTCGGATCTTCCCGCCTTGCTCGGTTAACCCGAGCGCGCCCGAACGTCATCATGACGCTGTCGGATTCTCGCGAGACTCGGATTCTATATAAGGAGCCGCGCGTCGCCGCCATTTTCACACGTGCATTGAGATTGATAGGGAGAGGACGTGGCTGGCGTCCTCTCCATTTAGATTAGAAGAGAGAGAGAGAGAGATTGACCTGATTTACTGGAGCTTAGGAGTACTGTAGAACTGTAGAGAGTGCAGAGTTTACTAGTGACTGACCACAGTGACCACCAGACAGTGCAGTTTTATTTAATATATCCGTTCTCTGCCTGAAAAAAACGATACACAGTGACTCAGTCACATACCATATCTGTGTGCACTGCTCAGCCCAGTGTGCTGCATCATCTATGTATATATCTGACTGTGCTCAGCTCACACAGCTTATAATTGTGGGGGAGACTGGGGAGCACTGCAGTGCCAGTTATAGGTTATAGCAGGAGCCAGGAGTACATATTATTATTAAAATTAAACGGTGCACACTTTTGCTGCAGGAGAGCCACTGCCAGTGTTACTGACCAGTGACCTGACCACACTGACCACCAGTATAGTTAGTAGTATAGTATACTATATTGTGATTGCCTGAAAAAGTTAAACACTCGTATCTGACTGTGCTCAGCTCACACATCTTATAATTGTGGGGGAGACTGGGGAGCACTGCAGTGCCAGTTATAGGTTATAGCAGGAGCCAGGAGTACATATTATTATTAAAATTAAACAGTGCACACTTTTGCTGCAGGAGTGCCACTGCCAGTGTGACTGACCAGTGACCACCTGACCACACTGACCACCAGTATAGTTAGTAGTATAGTATACTATATTGTGATTGCCTGAAAAAGTTAAACACTCGTCGTGTGACTTCACTTGTGTGGTGTTTTTTTTTTTATTCTATAAAAAACTCATTCTGCTGACAGACAGTGTCCAGCAGGTCCGTCATTATATAATATATACCTGTCCGGCTGCAGTAGTGATATATATATATTTTTTATATCATTATTTATCATCCAGTCGCAGCAGACACAGTACGGTAGTTCACGGCTGTAGCTACCTCTGTGTCGGCACTCGGCAGTCCGTCCATAATTGTATACCACCTACCCGTGTTTTTTTTTTCTTTCTTCTTTATACATACATACTACTACTACATCTCTTTATCAACCAGTCTATATTAGCAGCAGACACAGTACAGTACGGTAGTCCACGGCTGTAGCTACCTCTGTGTCGGCACTCGGCAGTCCGTCCATAATTGTATACCACCTACCCGTGGTTTTTTTTTCTTTCTTCTTTATACATACATACTACTACTACTACATCTCTTTATCAACCAGTCTATATTAGCAGCAGACACAGTACAGTACGGTAGTCCACGGCTGTAGCTACCTCTGTGTCGGCACTGGGCAGTCCATCCATAATTGTATACCACCTACCCGTGTTTTTTTTTTCTTTCTTCTTTATACATCCATACTACTACTACATCTCTTTATCAACCAGTCTATATTAGCAGCAGACACAGTACAGTACGGTAGTCCACGGCTGTAGCTACCTCTGTGTCGGCACTGGGCAGTCCGTCCATAATTGTATACCACCTACCCGTGGTTTTTCTTTCTTTCTTCTTTATACATACATACTACTACTACTACATCTCTTTATCAACCAGTCTATATTAGCAGCAGACACAGTACAGTACGGTAGTCCACGGCTGTAGCTACCTCTGTGTCGGCACTGGGCAGTCCGTCCATAATTGTATACCACCTACCCGTGGTTTTTTTTTCTTTCTTCTTTATACATACATACTACTACTACATCTCTTTATCAACCAGTCTATATTAGCAGCAGACACAGTACAGTACGGTAGTCCACGGCTGTAGCTACCTCTGTGTCAGCACTGGGCAGTCCGTCCATAATTGTATACCACCTACCCGTGGTTTTTTTTTCTTTCTTCTTTATACATACATACTACTACTACATCTCTTTATCAACCAGTCTATATTAGCAGCAGACACAGTACAGTACGGTAGTCCACGGCTGTAGCTACCTCTGTGTCGGCACTCGGCAGTCCGTCCATAATTGTATACCACCTACCCGTGGTTTTTTTTTCTTTCTTCTTTATACATACATACTACTACTACATCTCTTATCAACCAGTCTATATTAGCAGCAGACACAGTACAGTACGGTAGTCCATGGCTGTAGCTACCTCTGTGTCGGCACTGGGCAGTCCGTCCATAATTGTATACCACCTACCCGTGGTTTTTTTTTCTTTCTTCTTTATACATACATACTACTACTACATCTCTTTATCAACCAGTCTATATTAGCAGCAGACACAGTACAGTACGGTAGTCCATGGCTGTAGCTACCTCTGTGTCGGCACTCGGCAGTCCGTCCATAATTGTATACCACCTACCCGTGGTTTTTTTTTCTTTCTTCTTTATACATACATACTACTACTACTACATCTCTTTATCAACCAGTCTATATTAGCAGCAGACACAGTACAGTACGGTAGTCCACGGCTGTAGCTACCTCTGTGTCGGCACTCGGCAGTCCGTCCATAATTGTATACCACCTACCCGTGGTTTTTTTTTCTTTCTTCTTTATACATACATACTACTACTACTACATCTCTTTATCAACCAGTCTATATTAGCAGCAGACACAGTACAGTACGGTAGTCCACGGCTGTAGCTACCTCTGTGTCGGCACTGGGCAGTCCATCCATAATTGTATACCACCTACCCGTGTTTTTTTTTTCTTTCTTCTTTATACATCCATACTACTACTACATCTCTTTATCAACCAGTCTATATTAGCAGCAGACACAGTACAGTACGGTAGTCCACGGCTGTAGCTACCTCTGTGTCGGCACTGGGCAGTCCGTCCATAATTGTATACCACCTACCCGTGGTTTTTCTTTCTTTCTTCTTTATACATACATACTACTACTACTACATCTCTTTATCAACCAGTCTATATTAGCAGCAGACACAGTACAGTACGGTAGTCCACGGCTGTAGCTACCTCTGTGTCGGCACTGGGCAGTCCGTCCATAATTGTATACCACCTACCCGTGGTTTTTTTTTCTTTCTTCTTTATACATACATACTACTACTACATCTCTTTATCAACCAGTCTATATTAGCAGCAGACACAGTACAGTACGGTAGTCCACGGCTGTAGCTACCTCTGTGTCAGCACTGGGCAGTCCGTCCATAATTGTATACCACCTACCCGTGGTTTTTTTTTCTTTCTTCTTTATACATACATACTACTACTACATCTCTTTATCAACCAGTCTATATTAGCAGCAGACACAGTACAGTACGGTAGTCCACGGCTGTAGCTACCTCTGTGTCGGCACTCGGCAGTCCGTCCATAATTGTATACCACCTACCCGTGGTTTTTTTTTCTTTCTTCTTTATACATACATACTACTACTACATCTCTTATCAACCAGTCTATATTAGCAGCAGACACAGTACAGTACGGTAGTCCATGGCTGTAGCTACCTCTGTGTCGGCACTGGGCAGTCCGTCCATAATTGTATACCACCTACCCGTGGTTTTTTTTTCTTTCTTCTTTATACATACATACTACTACTACATCTCTTTATCAACCAGTCTATATTAGCAGCAGACACAGTACAGTACGGTAGTCCATGGCTGTAGCTACCTCTGTGTCGGCACTCGGCAGTCCGTCCATAATTGTATACCACCTACCCGTGGTTTTTTTTTCTTTCTTCTTTATACATACATACTACTACTACTACATCTCTTTATCAACCAGTCTATATTAGCAGCAGACACAGTACAGTACGGTAGTCCACGGCTGTAGCTACCTCTGTGTCGGCACTCGGCAGTCCATCCATAATTGTATACTAGTATCCATCCATCTCCATTGTTTACCTGAGGTGCCTTTTAGTTGTGCCTATTAAAATATGGAGAACAAAAATGTTGAGGTTCCAAAATTAGGGAAAGATCAAGATCCACTTCCACCTCGTGCTGAAGCTGCTGCCACTAGTCATGGCCGAGACGATGAAATGCCAGCAACGTCGTCTGCCAAGGCCGATGCCCAATGTCATAGTACAGAGCATGTCAAATCCAAAACACCAAATATCAGTAAAAAAAGGACTCCAAAACCTAAAATAAAATTGTCGGAGGAGAAGCGTAAACTTGCCAATATGCCATTTACCACATGGAGTGGCAAGGAACGGCTGAGGCCCTGGCCTATGTTCATGGCTAGTGGTTCAGCTTCACATGAGGATGGAGGCACTCAGCCTCTCGCTAGAAAAATGAAAAGACTCAAGCTGGCAAAAGCAGTAGCACCGCAAAGAACTGTGCGTTCTTCGAAATCCCAAATCCACAAGGAGAGTCCTATTGTGTCGGTTGCGATGCCTGACCTTCCCAACACTGGACGTGAAGAGCATGCGCCTTCCACCATTTGCACGCCCCCTGCAAGTGCTGGAAGGAGCTCCCGCAGTCCAGTTCCTGATAGTCAGATTGAAGATGTCAGTGTTGAAGTACACCAGGATGAGGAGGATATGGGTGTTGCTGGCGCTGGGGAGGAAATTGACCAGGAGGATTCTGATGGTGAGGTGGTTTGTTTAAGTCAGGCACCCGGGGAGACACCTGTTGTCCGTGGGAGGAATAGGGCCGTTGACATGCCTGGTGAAAATACCAAAAAAATCAGCTCTTCGGTGTGGAAGTATTTCACCAGAAATGCGGACAACAGGTGTCAAGCCGTGTGTTCCCTTTGTCAAGCTGTAATAAGTAGGGGTAAGGACGTTAACCACCTCGGAACATCCTCCCTTATACGTCACCTGCAGCGCATTCATAATAAGTCAGTGACAAGTTCAAAAACTTGGGCCGACAGCGGAAGCAGTCCACTGACCAGTAAATCCCTTCCTCTTGTAACCAAGCTCACGCAAACCACCCCACCAACTCCCTCAGTGTCAATTTCCTCCTTCCCCAGGAATGCCAATAGTCCTGCAGGCCATGTCACTGGCAATTCTGACGAGTCCTCTCCTGCCTGGGATTCCTCCGATGCATCCTTGCGTGTAACGCCTACTGCTGCTGGCGCTGCTGTTGTTGCTGCTGGGAGTCGATGGTCATCCCAGAGGGGAAGTCGTAAGCCCACTTGTACTACTTCCAGTAAGCAATTGACTGTCCAACAGTCCTTTGCGAGGAAGATGAAATATCACAGCAGTCATCCTGTTGCAAAGCGGATAACTGAGTCCTTGACAACTATGTTGGTGTTAGACGTGCGTCCGGTATCCGCCGTTAGTTCACAGGGAACTAGACAATTTATTGAGGCAGTGTGCCCCCGTTACCAAATACCATCTAGGTTCCACTTCTGTAGGCAGGCGATACCAAGAATGTACACGGACGTCAGAAAAAGACTCACCAGTGTCCTAAAAAATGCAGTTGTACCCAATGTCCACTTAACCACGGACATGTGGACAAGTGGAGCAGGGCAGGGTCAGGACTATATGACTGTGACAGCCCACTGGGTAGATGTATGGACTCCCGCCGCAAGAACAGCAGCGGCGGCACCAGTAGCAGCATCTCGCAAACGCCAACTCTTTCCTAGGCAGGCTACGCTTTGTATCACCGCTTTCCAGAATACGCACACAGCTGAAAACCTCTTACGGCAACTGAGGAAGATCATCGCAGAATGGCTTACCCCAATTGGACTCTCCTGTGGATTTGTGGCATCGGACAACGC